>NC_052476.1:21221038-21426497 GCF_009730915.1 Dioscorea cayenensis subsp. rotundata | reverse complement strand
TATGATCTCGAGGCAGATGGCACTGAGTCTCCGAAGTGGACGGGTTTTGTTACATCGGGTTTCATCGAACGGTTGATGGTGTCAAGAGATCTGAATATTTTTTATGAAATGGACGGGGGTTGCTCCACGGCTTAGGCACCAACTAATTCAAGTTATTTATATCACTTTTGTTTTGATGTTTGGCAATATATATATATATATATATATATTGATGTAATTCTCAAATTAGTCTATGTACTATCACAAATTTTTTACATAAATCTTTGATATATTGGTTGTTTTCTTAGAATATTGATTGTTCTAGTAAGCTATATCGCACGCAAGGTGTTTAATGAGTTTCCGTTGTCTTGTTACACACAGATTAAGACTTATATGTTTGTTTGATGATTAATTAATGATCAAATTAAAAGATAGTTTCTTGTTAATTGCAAATCATGCACATTTTTACTATTAGAATGATTTATGATATTTTCTACCGTTACTGTTAACTTTGGAGAATAAAATGTAAATGTGAAAGAGAATGAGGTTGTTCATCCGATATTAGCTAGGATACAACCAAAGTAACAGAGGAACATATTTAGATTGAACCAAGTTGCAAAAATATTTCAAAGCTAAAGATCAATCCATCAAAGAGAGATGAACTTAACAACGAAACTTATCACCCGTTTGTTGTAACTAGGAGAAGAAATTGTTAGGACATAAACAAAGTAACACAAACATTTTCAGATTGAACCAAGATGCCAAATTTTCAAGGGTAAAGATCAATCCACAATCCACGTTACAAAGACCGCATAAACAAAGAAAATTTGGGAGAATAAAGTGCAAACATCAATTAGAATAAAATTGCACATTCTATATGTTATAATTAATGAGATTTGTTATTTAATTAATTATTTAGAATGAGTGATCGTCTAAATTATATATTATTGAATAGAACAACAAATCAAATTACTATTACATGAACACTAATCTTGAATAAAATCACAAAAACAATAAAATCCAAAATGACACTGACATAAATTAATAGTAAAGAGCACTCATCATGAAGTCGAATTACTGAGAAGAATTGCTGGCAGTAATTGTTACTGGATCAGATCCTGGGTTTGCTACAGTGATGATGATGTTTGTTGTTGTGGTGTTGATCAATACCTGGGCAGTGCTTGAAATTACTAAGGTAATTCCTGGTGATATTTCTACATGATGTTCAGGCTTTCTTGATTTAACAAAATTGGTACGTTCCTGTCGTTTCCGCCCATAATGAGAGTAGTTATTCTTTTTTTGGTTCATGGAGAGGGTCATACCGATCATAAGACCCCTTGTATAAGGTGACACCATTGTATCTGCCGAGACGGATAGAGTGTAAAATTATAAAAGTGGTTTAGTGAAATTTCTCTTTATCTTTCATTAACCAATACAGATTAATATATATACAAGTTGAGATTCACAAATTACTCATAAACTTCTAGCCCAAGCAAACAATTTTAACCTAAAATATCTAAAGAGTCCTAACATAATAATCTTCCCTGCCTAATATGGAGTTCAATATACGATCATATCTCTAAAAAATATTAATTTAAATTTTATTTGAAGTAATTTTGGTGATGATGTTAATCAAATTTTTAAGTAAACTAAATAAAGTCATATACACATGATTCTACAATTAGAATCCGATCTTCATCCCTGCACTCGATTTTTCAAGGCTCTCATCAGAATTTGTAACATGTTAAAAAATTATATAATATACAAAATCTGAATATACCATAATAATTTCATAATAATAATTAGTGACCTATATGTAATAATTAACAGAAACCAGGATGCTTACCTCCAAACGACGTTGTTATACCAGAACCTATGCAATTGAAATTTTTAATTACACTTAAAAAAGACCACTGATTTGGTATCGTTGATAGATTGAGAGCTCATGGCATATATATAATTTTTTAAAAAAACATGACTCTAATATTTAAAGTATATAATTATCTAAATTATTTATTATTAAAATCAATATAAGATTTTCTTAATAGATCACTTTATTTGATTTGAATTCAAAATTAGATTAGATTAGTTTTATATTTGTTTTATATCCCTATTTAGTACTTTTTATTTTAATAAATCAATCAGTGGTTTATTCTCTTTAATATAAAAACAAAAGTTTTAAAATTAGATGAGTTGTTGAGATTTCTCCGAATTTATAATTTTAGAAAATTGTGCTATCAAATTAGGCAAACAATGTTATTTTTTAAAAAATAATTGATTGAATCAGAAAATATATAAATATATGCATATATATATATATATATATATATATATATATATATATATATATATATATATATATATATATATATCAAGATTACCTCAGAGATTTTGGATTTGGAAGTACAAAATCTCTGTACAATGTGCATGTCATTTTTTTCATCCCATCGCAAGATTTAATTATTTGAATTTCAGTGAAAAGAAGGAAAATATGATATGATGTTGCCTCATATGATAAGCACTATTGTTAATTAATATTTTGATAGGAAAATTAATAATTAAACATTGATTTATTCTAAACGGATTAAAATACAAGCATAGATGTTAAATTGTAGTTGTGTAGTTGGAAGTCCGGTATTAAATAATTACTAGCATGGATCGGATGCCCGTGCTTAGGGTTCATCCAATAATGCAAATTATTATAAATAAATTTAAAATTTTAATAAATAAATAAATATATAATAATCTATATTTTTATAATAAAATATTACAAATTTTAACTAGCCCATTTTTCCATCAAATACAAAATATATAATAATTAAAAAAAAAACTATAAAAAGTGATATATTCTATCTCCAATAACTACAAAGTTACATGTGTGACATGACTGCATAGCCCCACAATCTATAAATTTTTTTAACTATTTTTTTAGTTTTATATTATTTACAAATTATAATCATTTAAAATAACGAAATTATTTTTGTCAAGAAAAAATAAAATCGAGATTAAAAAGGGAAACTTGAATCTAAATCTTTTTTTATATGAATTAAAAATTAAATTTTTAGAAATCTAAAAAAAGGGATGTAATTGGCTTATCCAATGGGATTATTTTAAAAAAAGAGATTGACATGAGTTTTCCTAAATATAATAAACAACAAAAGCGTAAAATATGTTGTAGGTTGTTATAAACAACAATTACAAAAATTGCTTTAACAACAAAACCAACCTTGAAAACAATCCCTGTTATTTTAATATTTTTTAGTGTTTATTTCTCCCGTGTGCTAATAAAAAAAAGTTAAATTCAAACTTCTACAAATACGAAAATATATACTACATCTTAGGGGCCGTTTGGTTCGCGGTAATGTAGAAGGATTACCATGTGTTACGTGGTAATCTGAAAATATTACCATGTTTGGCATTGTATTAGTGGTAATCTGTATGGTAATATCGCATTACCAACTTATAAATATTACCACCAAATTTGGTGTCTATCTTGGATTACCGTGGTAATCTTATAACTTTTTATATTTTAACAAATTGATTACCATAAAAACCAAAGTAATAATTAAATTACCGCAATATTCCCACCCATACAACATTCCCACTCATATTACCTTGTTACGTGGTAATATGTCATTAACACAAACCAAACGGCCCTTAATTCTATCCCTTAAATATCTATTCTTCCAAATTGATTTGTGTGAGGACATTTGGCTCTCACTGATTCGTTGAGTTTGTTGTTTTTTATTTAAGTTGAAAAACCAAACCATTATCAACCGTTTATCTCTATCTCTGCCATTAATATCTCCGCTGGCCCACATTAACACTCTTTTAGATTTCCCATTACTTAGTCAACGGACCAATGGGAAGTGGGCAGCACACATTGAATTTAGTTAACCGACCAATGAGAAACTAACAGCGATAGGCCTTAAGTACACCTGCGGATGAGCATACTGCTTATCTCTATCTCTTCTGCCATTAATATCTCCACTGGCCCACGTTAACGCTGGACCACGTTAATGTTCTTTTAAATTTCCTCAACGGACCAATGGGAAGTGGGCAGCACAATCGAATTTAGTCAACCGACCCATGAGAAATTGATAGCGATAGGCCTTAAGCACATCTGCGGATGAGCATACCAGGCACATTGAAAAGCCCATCTAACCCTAGCTCTCTCTAAGTTCTCAAACCGTCGCCGACCCTCAAACTCGCTCCGCTAGTGTTTCGGGATCGAACCTTTAGACGAAAATGACTGCGAAGATAGAGCCTCTCGGGAGGATGAGCAATGATGGCTGAGAGAGATGGAGAGGGTTTGCAGCGAGGGCTTGGAGATAAATTTATAGAGGGTTAGCTCTTGCTTTAAAGGTGAGGGATTTGGGCTTTTCTCTCTCTCACTCTCTTTTTCTTTCTCTTTGTGCTCTTTAATTTCAGCGGCGGAGATGATGATCTTTGCTAGCGCCGGCCTTTCTTTTACCACCACCCAAGTGCCTTCGGCTTCATCGATCTCTACACCGATAAGGATCCATCCTGAGCCCTTTTCCCAACTCTTGCACTGGTCTTCCTTCTTTTTTTCTTTAAGGTCATCTCTCCGATCTCTATGTTTGCCTCCCGAGGATGAGTTTTTATGTTTTGATTTTCAAGTATGTTGCTTTGAGGTTGTTGGTGGACCCAGTTAAGGTGATAGATTTGTCCCTCTTTTTCTTTATCTTGGTTTTTTTATGGGATGTTTTTAGGCTTATTAATTTCACATTATGAAATGCATGTATTGTTTTCTTTGCTTTTCTTTGTTTTTAATTTTTTTAAAAGTTTTTTTACTTATATTCAATGTTATTGCAGATGATTCAATGCCCAAATCCTGAACGGCGATGGCTTGCATAGCCTTTGAGTTACCCCGCCAGTTCTGGAGCCCTACCATCAAACACCCCCGCGACCAGCGTATCGAGATCGAGAATTGAATCGGTGATCCAAAGAGTGCGTTGCAATCAAGAAAACTCCCAAGGCAGCGATCGGACCTTGTGGAGGCGAACGACCAAATGATCGAGGATGAGGAACCGTCTCGATCCTTTGTTGAAAGAGCTACTCAATATAGCGATCTCAAGGCCCGGAGGAGCTGCGACAGGGACGGATGAGGAGCTAAGAAAACAACAGATCATGGAGCTGGAGGTTTTGGCAAAGTGGATTGAGCTGGTGAAGCAGATTGAATTGAAGCTGGCAGAGCTCAAATCCAACAAGGGAGGACAATGATGATGATGTTGTTGATGCTCAGGTTTGGCGGCGTGTTTCCCTCCACGACCATTAATGGCCTTTATTAAATCAAATAAAATAGAAATGAGAATTTTTTTATGTATTAAAAAAAGGGGAAAAAAGAAAAATAAACTTTATCATTTGTTTCGTTACAGTATTTATGATTGAGCTTTCTCTTGGGTTAGAATTTTGAATCTGAGTTAGAGTGGGATTATTATTATAGTTAGACGAAGAAAATTTTAGTTTAGTTTGTTTTTTTTTAAAAGATTGTTCCTTTGTTTTTTTTTTAAAAATATTTTTCTCATTTTTCTAATAGATATTATTATTGCTTCTTATCCTACTTTCTTCTTTGTAATGCACTTAAAATCTATTTTATTTGAAGATGTTCAGAGTTTTTATAGCGATATATCCATAATTATTATTTGAAAAAAATTATGTATATATGTGGCTATATATATATATTATATAGTTATCTGTTATTCACCCAACTTCTTCTTCTCTTTGCATTGATCATCAGTCCATTCTCAAGCATATGAAAAAACTATGATTTTTTAATTAGATATTTTAATCATGATGTGCCAAAACAAATCTTTTTTAATTCAAATTTCATAAATAAATCAATAAAATGTACCTTCCAAATCTATTGTAATTCTTTTTTATTTATAAAAATCATATATTTCTTTGTCATCAAACTATACGCTTCCCAAAAATTTAAAACAATACACATACAAACGCTAAATAAATCAAATTATCAAGAACTTTTTCTTTTTTTATAACTATTTTAATTAATTTTGTATTTTATCCACTTTATTATAAAAGTTTCTCTTAATTTACTTGATGAGCATAATAATAATAATAATAAATAGAGAAAAAAGAATTATAATTTTATACTATTAATCCGATCCATTAGCTTTGGCCGACAGCCACGTAATATTAAATCAAGATGCACAATATTAAATTATTATTTCTTAAACTAATGATTTTTTATGGACATTATCATGCAAGGTGGAGTTAGTTTCTGAATTTATTGTTATTATACTGAAAATTAATACAATATTTCATCCATTTCAGTATTTATATTTAATATTATAGTGATTTTGAATGCACATTTAATATGAGAGTTTTTAAACAACTTTATTTGGCATGTCTCCATCCTTTTAATAAACAATTCAATGAAATTTTATATTATAGTGATTTTGAATTCATATTTAATATGAGAGTTTTTGAAAAAAAAAAATATCTTTCATGTCTCTATCCTGTTGATAAAAAATTCAATGAAATTTTGGCTTGTTACCATATAGATAATATCAAAAGATAATATCAAAACTTATCCCCTAAAAATCTTCCATTTAATATGTGAGCTTTGGAAAAAAGTTATTTTTCATGTCTCTATGCTTTTAATAAAAAAATTCAATAAAATTTTGACTTTGTTAACATTAAAGCTACTCACTAATAGCAGTGCATTCAAATGGTTTTTTGGTTAAAATTTGTAATCAGATATGATAAGCAATCTTATATTTTTGTGTATTTTTTTTTAAATTAGCTTCAAAAGTTATAATTTAATCTTTTACTTTTAATTTTTATGATGATTTAGTCACCCAAACATACATTATTAACGACAAGTACATTTGATATACTACATGACATATCTTTGCTCAAAGTTGAATATGAGATACACAAGTATAGGCTGTGAGATCTTGATTGAGGCTTTTATTTCTTCCTTATTTTTTTTTTAAAATAGAAACTATATTCTTTAATACAAAAAAAATATTTATTTTATTCAAATATTTTTTGATGTGAACTGAATGTATCTAAAACTATATATATATATATATATATACACTCAATGCCTCTTTGTTTGTTTGTATATAATTAAAATCACTATTGCAATATATTGATTAGTTGTATATATATTTATATATATTATATTGGTTAATGTGTAGTTTATTTGACTTTTGAGACAAAAACGTCTCTTCCATACCTACATATGAGGTTATTAAGTTTGAAAACTAAAAAAAATAAAAATAAAAACAAACAAAAAAAAAGTTACGAATGGGAAGACAAGGAACAAAAGACACATAAGAGTAGTATATGAATGGTGGGGCGATCCTAACATATAAGCAAAGGAAGAATACAACAGCTACACATTGTAGTCAAGAAAACATAGGTTATGCTCTAACTAATCAAAAACAAATAATGTTTCGTTGCATAGTCTAAAACTCTTTTTTTCTTATTATAAGACATTTTATTAAATATATTAATTATATTGTTTGAGAGAATTTATTAAGATAACTTTATTTAGTTTTTAGATAATCTAGAAAAAAATATATATATGGAAATAATAATAAAAAAATCTTCAGTATATTTCAAAATTTCATAACATCATATTTTCCTTGAAAAGATGTTAACAAAAAAATACTTTTTATAATTAAATGCGCTTTTTTTAAAAATAAATATATGAAAAAAATGCCACAATTGCAGAGAAAAAAATGCCACGATGTCTTTGTTCATGAATCAATCTCGAGCCAGGATTTGGATATAGTGGTGATCGAAGTTTCCTATAAAAATAAGGGAGAACGATGCTACATGAGTAATGTTCTCCATAAAAATCTTTGAATATCCCACCACCATCAATTCCGACTTCTTCCACTCCCAATTCATTGACAAAAGACACTCGAATCTAAGATATCAAATTGAGTGAGATCATGTAACTTTTAATATTTGAACAAGAGGATTAACAAAATTGAAACAATTCTACCGGAAATTGCAAAAAAATATCTAAATTGACAGATTAACAATTGTTTGAAATTCAAATCAAGAAATGAAAGATCATGCATCGGTGGTGGCGGACGGCGGCGTGGTAATGGGGATGATCGTCAGCCCATCTTCTCGGCACCGGTCCTGTCGGGAGCGATCAGAATCCCCGTTGATGAGGGGGGATGGTGACCTCCAAATGTGTGGGAGAAGACAGACCATAGCGATCGAAGAGGGCCTCCATGCCCTTGTTCGTGAGGAACACCAAGGCCGTCCCTCCGACGGTGGCGGCGGCTCCAGCGGCGATATGGATTAAGTACTTTCTAGGGTTCATGGCGAGTCGGGAAGGCAGAGCAAGAGGAAGGGAGAGATTTGAAATTTCGAACTCTCCAGAGCACTAATATAAAAAGCGTACGAATTATAAAAAAAAAAATAAAAAAATATATAAATGAGGAATTGCATGGAGCATCCCTCCCATTTTGTCAATGGAGTAAAAAGTCCTTTGACTTTTTCATATCCCTTATAAGTCCCCCCTTTTCTATAGAAATACTTTCAAGTCCAACAGTCCACTAACGGTGTTAAAAACAGAGTAAAATGACGGGATTGCCCTCAGGTGGTTATAAAATTTTGAAAATGTAAAATAGTTAAAGTAACCATCACATCACATCCCCATACTCATTTCTTCTTCTCCCGAGAAAAAAAGTCTTTTCGTCTTCCTCCATTGAACCACCATATCTCAGCCGGCCGGCGTTCGTGTCGCTGCTACTGGAGAGAAGGAGAAAGCTTGAGAGCATCCTTGCCTTCTGTTTGGACACTGAAGGGAAAAAAAGGTTCGAAGGCCGACGGCATTGGAGGCCAACACCCTTTGGTTAGTCTTATCTTGCATTTAAAGTTTATCGTTTGTTAAATTGGATTATCATTGTTCATAAGCCACGAAATTCCTTGAAATCTTTTGACGAAGACATGAAATTTGAGTGTGTAGTTAGTTTGTATAATAGGTTTGTGCCCTAATTTCAGTTGTAATGAATAAATCCGCACGAATGCATGAAAACAAATGTCTTATGTGCGCATAATCTCTCTAATAACGTTGATATCAACATGTGGAATTTATTTTAGGGCCAGTATTTACAAATATATTTGATGTTCAATTTTTTTTTTTGGCTAACAATCCTGTTACCGATAAGATTATATCTCTTTAGTTGTATTATGAATGGATGATTAACATTTAGAACCAAAGAAGATGTGAGTGGATCATTAACATTTAGGATTCATGCATTTTTATTATGAATAGGATTACTATCAGTGGTTATTGTTTACATTTCTGTTGTTCTTTTCAATTACAGATGATAATTGCTTGCACTGTGAGTTGTTGTTGATATTATGGGCAATTTATATTGTTTGGGAAAGATATAGTGGGTTATGACTTTGTTATTCAATAAGTATATGTCGCCTGACCAGTTTGTTTTGTTTGTGTGATTAGGAAGATTATGGGTGACAATTCAGGAAATCTTGTGAACGGACGTTGTTATTTACAATGTTTTCAGAACCGGACCGGGAAGTGAACCGGCCAAGCAACCGGGTCATGGGTCAGTCGGTTGGACCGGATGACCCGGTTTGGTCGAACCGGATGATGTAATAATTATATATATATATATATATATATATATATATATATATATATATTCTTCAAAATTCTAAACTCACATATATATATATTACATGTCTAATTTAATCTAATGACAAAAAACTACACCTTATTCATCACATAATGTCAAATGACAAAAACAATGTTAAAGACGAACATCTAAATAATAGTACGAAAATCTAACAATATTACAAAGAAAGAAAATTTAACAAGGTCACAATATAAATAAAAATTTAACATGGTCTCAAAAACATGAAAATATTTTAACAAAGTCACAACAACATGAAAAGAAAATTTAACAATGTCACAAGACTTGTGGCAACATGAAAGAAAATCTAACAAAGTCATAAGACTCACAACAACATGCATACATGAAAGACAAATGGTTTAGCAAATAAAAAACATAACATCTTCGTCTAATTTCTTGGAGGGGATGGTAGCCAATCTTCTTCATCTAAATTATTGCTAGTCATTCCTTGAAAACCGACTATTTCATGGTCACTATCTTCGGTGATTATCACATCATCTTGTTGATCATCACCTAAAAATTCTTTTCATGAATTAATAGTTATGAATATGAATATGAAGCATTGACATTACATGTAATTAATAGTTAAAAAAGAGTTAGAAACTTAACCTTTAGATAGCTTAGTTGATTGCTCACTACCTCTAGGTTGCTCCTCCATCATGTTCTCTAATTCATTATAGTCAAGTTCTCCTTCTGGTTCTTCTTCCATGACCCAAAATTCAGTTTTATCAATTGATTCATAATCCACTGGATCGTAAGATCTATTTTTAGAAGATGACCTATAAAAAAAAAGCACAATATTGAATAAAAATCATTTGCATGTAGAGAGTACTTGACAAATTAAAAGTTTAAAACTATAAATGTCATACCTATGTTGCAAACGTAGATTATAGTGAACATACACCAAGTCATTAAGTCTTTGATGCTCCAATCTATTTCTTTTTTTGGTATGTATACGTTCAAACACACTCCAATTACGTTCACAACCAGAAGAAGCAGCAGTTTGACTAAGAACTCTAATAGCTAATTTTTGCAAATGAGGCACATCATAACCAAAGAATTTTCACCACTCATCTATGAAAAAAATGCAAAACTATATTAGTAAACAATCATATAACTAAATTTTTTTTTAAAAAAAATCAGATTTATTCTTACCCGGAGTAGTTGTTTTGCAAGTAGTTAAAGCAAGTGGCCGACTAAAAGTCTTTTGCCTTTCTCTAAATATTCTCATCTCTTCCATTAAATCACTTGATTTAAATAAAGTTTGCCGCTCAATCACATCAAGTATACCACGTTGAACCTCCAACTTTTGGCAAAAGTTTTGCTCACTAAATTGAAATGCCGGATTCAACCAATATGCTAAAACATGTATCCCCGTGCGCAAGGTCCTATTCCATCGATCTTTGATAATGGAAGTATAAGGCTTATACAAGTGCTTCTTATTTTTGAATATGTCTTTAATTCCCTTGCGAGCCCTATATATCCCATCATATATATATCCCATTGCCGGCTTCTCATCGGAATCACAAATTCTCAACAAACGTATCAATGAACCCATAATCTTCACAACTATTAAGCAATTCTTCCAAAAATTTTCATCCAAAACAATTTGCTTAACTTCTTTTCCTTTTTGCAATTTGAGGAATTTTTTATAATCTGAACAAACAACCAAAGATTGTAAGTAATCTTTGTGGTCATATAAACTCTTCAATGCAATAAAAGTTGTGGCAAAACGAGTAGCTCCGGGACGAACAACTTTTGTCCACTTTAGTTGTATTCTCAACCAATTCAAAATCCACTTATGATTATAAATGAACACTGTAATGTTTGAAGCAAGAACTGCCAAACTCTCAACACTTGTCATTTCAGCAATGTCTTTCATAATTAAGTTTATGCAATGAGCAGCGCATGGAGACCAATATATATCAGAATATTTCTCTGCAATCTTCTTTCCAGCAGCCTTATAATTAGCTCCATTATCTGTCACCACATGCACTACATTTTGAGGACCAACCATCTCAATGATTTCAGAAAAAAGATTACATAATGTCTGAGCATCTCGTAATAAAACTTGAAGGATCAACTGATTTAATGAATGATATTCCTTTAGGAGAATATACCAAGAAATTGATCAATGGCCTCTGCCTATTATCTGTCCATCCATCGCCCATAATTGTGCATCCTGTTTCAGCCCAAGTCTTTCAAAAATCATCGATGATTAATTTCACTTGTTGCTTACAATCTCTCAACAAATTGACCCTCAATGCATGATATGTAGGGCTCGTGTACCCATGACCCATACTTGCTATCTTGCTAATTGCAGTTTGATAGAATGGAGAATTGACAAAGATTCAATGGTATACATGCATCATAAAAGCCACATAGCAATTGCCATATCCGTATCATGCCACCTCTCTTTACTTTGCATAGAAGCTTTTATAGTTGGTTGGGTAGGATCGCCAACTCCATGTTTAAAATAAGACCCAATGCCACAACTAGCTTTTGTTTCCCTTTAGAGGATATCTCCACACATGTACTACTTTACCAACCAAAACATCATCACCTTGGCATTCATGCATAGACTCTCCATAAAGATCGGTATCATCATAAACTCCTTTTTTTTCTTTGGCTTTCTGAACATTTTCTTGTAATGATCCTTGAGTCAAAAACCGAACATCAGAAGGGACTTTTTTGCATGAATCAACATTGCCTTTTGATCCGGCAAGATGTTGTTTTATTCGGTTGATTCCCCCCACCCGCATTTTGCTTTTGGCAAAAATTACAAATGAAGATCCTTCTCCCTTGAGAATTTTGCCTCTCAGTTACATATCTCCATGCAATATCTTTTTTTTGTCGGATATGTACACCAGAAGAAGTTTGCTCATTAGATTCAACTTCATTTGACGGTGTTGATTGAGACCCAATAGTTTCCATCTATTTGCAATCCACAACACAAATGGAAAAAGAATCAACATCTAAACACTCTCCAAAAATTTTGGTACAATTATCATAATAATTAATAAATGAACTACAAAATTGATCATGACTCATAACCTAATCACAATTTAAACACACCACTAAAAGTAGCAATTTTGGTACAATTACCATAAAAAATTAAAAATGAGCTTAATTAAGAAATGATCACAATCTATATACTCACCCAATCACCATAATCACCATCACAAGACAACATTTGTTTTTATAATAATCATCATTATCGTGAGAAATTAACTCAAAATTCACCACCAAACCATCACATAACATTGAACCAGAAATCTAAGGCTTCAATTAATTTCTTTTTTAAAATAATAATAACAATCCCAAAAATTGAGATGATAGTTTGAAATGATTAAATATTAAAAAATAAACAAATTGTGTATGAAGGGTTATATGCTTGCATTACTGAATTTTTGATAACAATACGCTTTTAGGTACATTAGTTTCACTTGATAATTAAGATTAAAAATAATCATGGAAGAATACTAAAAAGTTAAAAAGCATAAGATATACATGGACCATCAAAAGCGACTTTTTAGTTTATGAAAAATTGATTGCTAGCAAACCTGGAGTGTCATAACTCATAAGACTAATACATGCATGATTCTTGAATGATGATGATGATGATGATGATGATGATAATAATAATAATAATAATAATAATAATAATTGTCAAGTCCTAAATAGCAATTCTCATTCCAGTGAAGTTCCTAAATAAATTAAACTCACAACCATTTATCAGGGGCCTCAAAGTATTAACTCCTCCATTAAATTGGGAATTCACAAAATTTATTTACTATTCAATAATAATATTAGAACAGAGAGTAAGCATACCTTTAGATCACCAAATAGGCTAGATTATCTTGCAGTGGGTTAGGAATCTAGAATAATTCTGCCATGAAACAAATACCAAAACATAACCAATTGCTCAAACAAAAATACAACAAATTTGAAGAATTAAGAAAATGATCACCAAATACTAATTAATGAAAATTAATAACCAAAAAAAAAAAATCATACCTTTAGATCTGGAGTTTGGACAAAAAGATCTCCATATTCCTCTTGTTCTTCAGCACAAAATTGAAAATCCCACAAAAGCAAAAGAGATGGATGAGGATGATGGATCACAGGCTCACAGGCAGCGAAACCCTCACATGCACATCGAAGCTTGAGCCAGAGAAAAGAGAACAACTGTTCTCTTTGGCTTTTTTCAAAAGTTAAAGCAAAAGGCTGCAAAGCTTTAGAACCAGGGTCAACCCGGTTCTGGTCAAACCGGGCGGTTCGCCGGGTTTGACCGGGTTGACTCCCGGTCAACCAATTCTAGAGAACCGGACCGGACTGCCGGCCGGTTCCCGGTTCTGCCGGTCCGGTTCTGAAAACATTGGTTATTTAGCACCAGTTGTTGATACCATCAACCAGTTGAAGAAGATGATGACACAAAGACATTGGGATATACTTCGAAGGACACCATTCAGCCACCTCATGGACATTGAGCCCATAGTCGAAGAGCGCAGTGTTTTGGATGCATTAATGCAGATGTTTGATGAAAGGAGCAACACATTCCATTTGGAGGATAGTTTTTTGCAATTCAAGGCCGAAGATGTTTCATTAATATTAGGATTACAATGTGATGGCACTGCCATTGACTTCAAAAGGAAAAAGGAACGTTCTGTATTTGAAGAGGAATACTTCAGTAAAGGAGTAGACCGAAACAGGGACTGCCTGGTGAGGTCATTAATGAACATGGTGGTAAGAAGAGAAAGCAAGAAAGAAGAAAGTTTTGTGAAGCTTTTATTAGTGTACATTCTAGGATTTCTCCTTTTCCCCACAACTTCATGTTCTTCACCGGCATGGTTACCCTACTATGTGGACAATCTATCAACAATAGGACAATACGCATGGGCACAAGCTACACATAAATGGATGATGGATGATGTACCTCTCGCAGCCGCTCGTGTGAAAGAGAGATGTGCCGGGAAGCAATCAAGGATAGGATACGTAAGGGGTTGTACTATGGCATTAATCATTTGGTTTTATGAAGTCATAGGTAACGGGAAGAAGATTCACTTTGGAAGGACACCACGCATTCTCTATTATGGTGTTGGTAGTTACAAGAAACAAGCTGCTGTTAGTGCCTTGATTGATTCACTAGAGGGCAAGAAGGTATGCATAGTTTAGCATGTACTCGTGAATATTCTAATTTCGGTTTTAATATTACAATATAGTACTCATAAGTATCGGTATGAAATTAATATTTACAATTGTAATGTTGTTTCACACCAATCTGTTCACAATTTGGCAAACTTGTTTACTTATTTATATAAATGTTCAGTATGTTATATAAGATGTTTATTTTATGCAAAGATTTTTTATGTATTAATTTCTAATGTACATGTTTTCGCTGATGTTTGTTATCTTTTGCTAGTTTGTTCCACTCATGGCCGACAGAGAATCTGAAATCGAACTGCTCGGATATGGAAAGGTTCAACGGAATAACTCATTGATGGTTTCAGAGACATCCGATGCTATGAAAGCACCTAAGTATGTGAGGACAAGGCGAAGGAAATTAGATGGGAAAATGAAGAGGGAGCCCTCCCAGACGAAAGGTCAGCATAGTAGGCAGTCAGATAGCACTCAGTTGGAGTCTGGCCAGCAATCGTTATCCTCAAGTCCAGTGAGGAAGGCCACAAAAGACGAGAACTATGAAACTTTGATGGAAGAGATGATAGCACTTCGTGCAAAGGTAAGTGTTCTTGAAAGGACGAAAGATGTCATCAACAGGAATGAGGAGCAACCACCCCATGATGATCCGTCTGAACCCCCGGCCAAAAAGTTCAAGAAAGTGGCGTCCAAGCCACGAGTACTGAAACCCCCATTGGCGGGACGTATCTCAAGCGTCCCCAGAGATGAGAAGCCGACCACGCGAGCTACAAGGGCAATGAAATCCTCTTGCCCATCACTTGCTCCCTCAACAAAAAATGTCAGCACTCGTAAAGGAAAGAAAAGGACGGCGGCAACTCCATCACAAATGAGTGTGCTTAATGAGCAAACAATCGATGACATTGATAATGCCATAGAGTCCTTAACCCAATCGAAAAACGATGAAAAAAATTATTTGTAAAAGAGGGGAGAAGGAACCATCCCCTGAGAGGAAATACAAGATATCCCCACCAGGTTTAGAAGACACTGGTTACATATATGCCATGAGAACGTAAAAAGAACCTCCAAAAAGATTTCATTCCGAAAAAAATGATCCGCAGTGTTTTGGGTCATCTCGAAAAATTACAACAAATGGCATTGAGTGTGTTTCTCAAATGCTAGAATAGACGAGTAAGTACCTCAACAAAATCTTTCAGACCTGTCGGTGGTTCAATTTGACACTATCCTTATTGAATTCAAAATTAAACCTTCACTATCATGGTGTATTGATCGTTTTTCAAATTTTATCTGCAAGTTTCAATTTGTGCATGCTAGTATTACAAATAGCAATTTAGATATCATTGTAATTATTTATTTTTATTGTTAAGTGTTTATATTTACTATATGTTGTTCATATGTTTACTTGATATGATACTAGGACTACTGTATGGAGTAATGTATGGGGTCACACGACCCGATGTCATCTTCATGCTTTAATCGATGGTAAACTTATGGTGCCAGATTCTGTCATCGATGTGTTCGTCCTTATGTTACTTGATTCTTTGAAGAAATCCCTCTACGAGTTCGATAGACCTGCCACAATTTGTAGACCAATGGCGCTTGCTCTGTCACAGAAGGAGCATTCAGTTGATGGTCTTGATAAAATGATGTCCCCAGCTTTAGAAGATTATGGCAGAGTGAAACTTGTTCTCATGCCGGTTGCTTTGAACAAACATTACCATCTTATTGTACTCGACAAAGATGAGAAGACATATTTTCATTATCCATCTGTCCGTAGTCCAGTTTATGATCATGCAGCAAATGCCATGGTAATATTGATACCCATTTCGATTTTCTAGTATTTTTTTGTAACTCTGTTTTCGTATTTTGCAGCGTCCCTTGTTTGAAGATCGTTTGCAGATAAAATTCAATATCAATGAGGCAGAGATCGTGATACCCTTACCCATGTTCGTGGATCGTCCACAGCGAGAGGGAGGGACAGTGTCGATTGTCCAGGTGTACCGATGCGCTTTATGGAGCAACACGCATGGCGAGGAACTCGAGTATACCCCATTCGGATGTTGCCCATCTCTGCGACTCAGAGTACTGTCAGCGCATCTTGTCGAGCATTGCCTCACGCAAGCGTCGGAGGCAAATACGAGAGGATGGGGAAAAATGGATGATGCGCCACCACAAAGCCACCAAGAAAAATGATCGACAACCAATAACCACGCCACCCATCCCGTAGATTAATGCAGCATTTGCACGTACCGCCTAATGATTAGTCTTCGAAAAGTCAAATGCCTAACATGAAATGAATGTCCTCACTTCATCGATCTGTCTTACTTCCCTAAGAACAATCATTATCGTGTTTGAATATTTACTTTAGTAAGAACGATCGTGCATCGTACTGTCTTACTTCCCCTAAGAACAGTCATTCATCATGTGTTTGAATATTTACTTTAGTAAGAGCATACATTACTCGCATCTGCCTTAGTAACTTATGCTATAGAAATTAACAAAGAAAAGTCATTTTGCCTATTCACGATCATATATGCTAGCTCTAAAATGACTTACTCGCTTTATACATCACTTTCAATACTTGCTGACCAATAAAGCTTACTCGTATCCAACTATTATGTTTGTTGTTTATAAATTGAATATGCCACTCATTAATATATGACTACGTTTATATGTGTGTTTACTTACACAGATAACAGTTCATTTTCATTAACTGCTAACCGAAAATGCTATTTACACTTCAAAATTCGCCATCCACCACTCAAATGATACAAAATTAACATATATGGTTGGATGGACGATTTTTCAAAAACATGTTACCCTATTTCATTGTTTAACAAAAACATGCACACCACCTAGTGTTTAGTCTCATGATTACTTCATTACATGTTGCCTTTGTTATGTCCGATTGAGTGGCAACGGGCTACAATGTATTTCACGCACATGCCATGCTTGTGACTCAATCCGCTTGCGCCTCGGACGCACTGTGCCTTTTCTTTGAGATAGGTGGTCTAATACGGAGTCAAGTAGAGTCATCCAACGGTTTGTCATGATCCGCATAGTGGAATATCGATTCTTTGTACGTCAACTTGTAGGGATTCGACTGAAAGTAGTATGGTTCAATGAAGTGATGGACATTTGTATCGGGCTTTCAGTATCATTGCGCACAAACATGCTTACATGGTATTCGTAGAACTCGCCAGATGACGACATAAGAGCATGTTCGAGCACACAAATTAATAGAATTACTCTGGTGGTCAACAACCTCGAACTGTTCTCCATCTGAACAACCTATCCGTAAGCACCTACTTTCTTCGACTATCACTTCAATCTTCTTGTGTATCATAGGGCAAAGATAAGATTCCCATTTCAAGCAACAATTACGCTCGGGTTGTACATCATGTTCATCATCTTAAACCCTAACAATATGAACATAGGTTGTATCAATTGCGACCGTGGAGCATACCATTACCATAGTAAATGTAAAAATATAACAGATTTAGGGATAATAATGCAAGTACAAACCGTAGAACACATTGCATAATTTTTAAACACCAACTACTAATACTAAACGAAAGAACGTGATAAACGAAAGGGAAATATAAAAATATAGAACTCAAACCTCTAATAATAAATAGATTAAGCTGAAATCGTAACAAGAAAGAGAACAATATTAAAAGCAAATGGTTGAAAAACATGAATACGGGAAAACATGTAACAACTTTGCATTCTATTATGGGTACCACCTTATCTAGCATCTACCATCTCATACACGTGAAGGTGTCGTGCTTCTCTTATCCATGAATTAAAAAGATTCCGCTGACGTTGGAGTACATTTCACCCCACCGCTGGCCTCTAAACAAGTAATTACACCAATGTGACATGCCCGATTTCTGGAACATCCTATGGTGTGCTTGTCCTGATGTGGCCAATAGGGAGCGATGACTTCATCATATTCGAAAGAGCGATACATGCATATGCAATCTTCATAATCAAACTCAAAGACTCATCTTTTTAATGACTTTCCTAACTCGCCCATTTGATTTAAGAAAAATTTGCATGTAGATGTCGCAAGCAATAAGCATGCGGGGATGAAGGAAAAACCTCGCGAATGGCATTTACAAGTCCTTTTTCGACCGATCCGAGATGAATGTGATTATGTTGGTGTAGTCGTCATCACCGTATATTGTATCACCCAAAGTTGATGTAAACCATGTCCAGCTATCATCGGGCTTCATTATCCACAATAGTAAACGCCAAATGAAAAATCCTTCATTTCCATCTTTTGGTTGTTGCACCAAAGAAGGATACCGCCATATTTGCCCAACAAGTGAGTTCCATCTAGAAAAAGCATAGGCCTCACAACCCCGCTTGAAACCATCAAGAGAAGCACGAATACGTAAAAACCCACGCTTGAATCGTTCTCCATCAGTGTCAATAATAACGACGCTATCTGGGTTTGTTTCAGAAAATTTGGCTACATACCATACCAACAGATCATAGCTTGCTATATCACCGCCATGAAGAATTCCCTTTACTAACTCTTTTTACCCATCCAGTGCTTGTTTATACCAGGCAGCGAACACGTGGTCACGTAATATATCTCGTTGTATATCCACCGCTTCTACGATAGAGGCCGATCACGCAATTTCATTACTACCTTCCTACTAACCCATTTCTTTGATGCTCTCGGGTGAAATGGTGTGTTGATGCCCCACCGCATGTGTGTTCATGTTGTCGTCGCTTTTTAATCCTCGAATGTAGGAAGGTTTCAGTATCTTGAGGCATGAACACGCCATTAACAATCTTCATCGAGCACATGTCACGACCACTCTATCTTTATTGTTCTTTATGAACCGAAAGTTGAAATTACGCTTTGACGCCTAAGTCACACATAACGCATCCTTAAAGTCTTTTGCATTTTCAAAAGCGATGACCAATCATAGTAAACTCGACCATCAATCTCTTGTCGGATTACTTATTATTAAAGGTCCTCCATGTAAAACTGGCGGTAGCATTGACAATGTTTTCCTAGTATGATGGAAAAAGTAAGTTGTTAGTTCAATAAATAAATGTAATCACCGTGAAATTGAATTCTTACTACCAAAATCTTAACGTAAAGCAAAAAAATCTAAATTACTAAAAACCGAAAACTAACTACAATCTAAAGTGAATAAATACGAAAAATGTTTTTAATGCGCAAAAAACCAGAGATAACAATCACTATATCACATGTGTACACCATTAAAATCGAATAGAAGGACAACATCTATCGCTAGAAGCGTAAGATTTACAAAAAATGAAAAGAATAAAAGATATATGATATTTACGATGGTCTCGATGACCCGTAGTTATCTTCTCGTGTTACTATCCACGCCTCTACCAACATATCAACCACGTTTATTTTGAATAACCGATGAATGTTGCACATTGTTTGAAGTTATCTTCGAACTAATGGAAGCCACCGTCTTTCCGCTCATCCGGAATTATATACTTAACTTTCGATCGATGAAGCTTGAAGGTGCCAATACGTATATATTTCTTCCAATAATAATTCCCACCCACTCAAGATCGTTAAATCTAACACACAACCCTCTCCCTTATATTTCACAACAGTAGTAAAAACATGTCCATTAAGCCACTACAACAACAAAACAAAAACCTTTAGTCATAAACCGCCACCTTCCCGAACATGGTGGTTGATAAAAATAAGATAATAATATGAACAAAATCTCTAGGTAGACGATACTCGTTAACATACAGGTATGCTCAAGATGAGATCCTGCACTGGTGTAACGTCTGACCGGATAGCTTCTCCTGACCGGGGGAGACGGAGACTATCGACGAAGATAGAATTGGTTCTTTACGTAAGAGGCTCAAGAATGGAAACAATATGGACCGAACACCAGCTTCTTCATTAAGATACAAGTAGAAGAAGAATGCAACTTCCAAAGAAAGTTTGCGATGACAATAACCATGCTTTGTGATTCGACTTGGCGCCATTATTCCTCCAAACATTTTTCAAGGGTAGTTTTTGGGATTAAACAAAAATATCACATCTTGGAGGTGACTGAAGGACGAACGAGTACAAAAACTATAAAGGAAGGACGGACGGGGACTTTAGTTTTGTCAAAAGAACCTTGGAAGAATTTAAAAAGTTTCAGAGACTTAAAAATAATTTTTCCTGTATAAATTATTCTTCCGCATTCCTCCATTAAATTAAATATAAAATTTTTTCAAACCATCACTTCCCGACTCCCTGACTCGAGTTCATCTCCACTGACTCCCCCTCCCCTCCGAACCAAACAATTGGTTTAGCCTCCTCGTTTTAGCCTTCTCGTTCTTATACAAAGAGAGAAGAGAAAACGAGGGAATCGACTATCGAGAGTAGAGTGATCTCGAGATCGAGATCGGGAGAGAGAGAGAGAGAGAGGATGGTGAAGGTGAGGATGAACACGGCGGACGTGGCGGCGGAGGTGAAGTGCCTCCGCCGCCTCATCGGCATGCCGCTGTGCCAACGTGTACGACATCTCCCCCAAGGTATTCAATTTCAAACCCTAACCCTAGTTGCTGTTTCCTCTTGATTCGCTTGAATTTCTCTTGTTTATGCTGGCTTTTTGGTTCACAGGGCATGCTTGTTCAAGCTCACTGAATAGTAGTGGGATCACGGATTCTGGAGAGAGTGAAAAGGTCATGCTTTTTGATGGAAAGCGGCGTTCGATTGCACACTACTCAACCATGCTCGGTATTGCATTATCAATCCTGTTGCTTTTCTTAATTTTTCGTTTTTCTTTTCCCTTTTTTCTGAGTATTTAGATTGCGCTTACTCATGTAGTGATAAAAATACAACTCCTTCTGGGTTTACTCTCAAGTTGCGCAAGCACATTCGGACAAGAAGGCTTGAAGATGTGCGCCAACTTGGATATGATCGTGTATGGCTTTGCATTTGTTTTTCCGTTTCTTTAAATTCTTAATTTTAGGATTGAATTTGTTTTATGGAATTAGATAGTGTTTCTGTGTTGATTATGTGATTATTGCTTTACTTTATTCTCACAGATTATCCTTTTTCAATTTGGATTGGGTGCCAATGCTCATTATGTTATTTTGGAACTTTATGCTCAAGGAAATATACTCCTTACTGATTCTGAGTATACTGTCTTGACACTTCTCCGGTCACACAGGTATGTGAATTTCTAAAAATGCCTTACTGAATTCAATCTTTAGCAAAAAAAAGCACAAGGTCAGAATAGTGTCTGAGAATCATTCTCACCATATCTAGTCCATGTTTGCTTATGGCAGAGATGATGATAAAAGGGCTGGCGATTATGTCACGCCATCGGTATCCAATTGAAGCTTGCACGTGTTTTTTGAAAGGACTAGCTTTACCAAATTAAAAATGGAACTCACTTCTGTGAAGTCAGTCGATGATAAAGAACCTACTAATTTTGATGAAAGTGGTGGTGATGCTCATGAAAAATCAAAAGAAACAAGTAAAAATAGTAAGAATAAAAATGCACATGGTGCAAATAAGAAGCTCAATGATGGAGCTCGGCCAAATAAGTCTACTTTAAAGACTCTTCTAGGGGATGCGTTGAATTATGGTCCTGCTCTTTCTGAGCACATCATATTGGATGCTAGGGCTTATTCTAATATGAAAGTTGAAATAGCACTGATAGCCAGATAGATGAAGACTCTATGCAGGCTTTGGCAAAAGCTGTAGCTAGGTTTGAGGACTGGCTTGCAGATGTTATATCAGGTCAGAAAGTTCCAGAAGGGTACATTTTAATGCAGAGTAAAGCCACTGGGAAGAAGGAAAATATACCACTTTCAGAGCCAACTTTGGATAAGGTCAGGCTGATTCTCTTTTGAGTATTGTAGATGACCCCTCTTGATGGTAGATAATTGTGGCAATCAACGCATCCTTATCTTGGAATTATATCTGTTGCATCTAAGGTGCTTGGCACGCTTAAGCAATTGATATATTTACATTGAAAAATTTTTGTAGCTACCTGTTTCTCTTGTTCCTGTGTATGCTTTTGTCTAACTTGATAAGTGAACTCTATCTGGCCTTTTAACATGCAGATCTATGATGAATTCTGCCCTTTGCTGTTGAATCAGTTGAAGTCCAGGAAATCGTGAAATTTGAGACATTTGATGCAGCCCTGGATGAGTTCTATAGTAAAATTGAAAGCCAAAGGGCAGAGCAACAGGCAAAAGCAAAAGAGGGATCTGCCATGCAGAAACTCAGTAAAATACGTTTGGATCAGGTTCTCTCCTTGCTTTGTTACTCAATTGAGCAATTGAACTATTTTTAATGTCGGATATAGATAGTCTGCAAAACATGTCATCAGCATGATTTGTGGGGCATATACTATATTCTGACTTGTGACAAGCATTTCTTTCATTTTTTATTACTTTTTGAGGCTATTGATCCTGTATTTGCTATCCGTTTGGTGTTTTGTAATTCAAAAATGCAGGAAAATCGTGTGCAAACACTGAGGAAAGAAGTGGATCATTGTGTTAAAAAATGGCAGAGTTGATTGAATACAACTTAGAAGATGTGGATGCTGCAATTTTTAGCAGTTCGAGAGTTGCCCTTGCAAAATGGGATGAATTGGGATGATCTTGCACGCATGGTGAAGGAAGAGAAAAATCAGGAAATCCTGTTGCTGGCCTCATTGATAAACTCCATCTTGAAAGAAATTGTATAACTCTGCTACTGAGCAATGATCTTGATGAAATGGATGAGGATGAGAAAAAACCAGCCCTGTTGACGGGTATTGCTTCTAGCTGCCTATAATATTTGTATAGTTTGTGTTTTTGCAACATTTACTTGATATGTGAATTAAAAAGAATGAGCACCCTTTTGGCATCATTATGATGAAATGAGTTGACACTTATCAAACAATAGCATATGATTTTAATGTCTTTGGCAATTGTTGATGTTTTACCTGTCCTCTGAAGGTTTTTCATCTATCATCCTTTGATGAGCTCTTAATTATTGAGTTGGGTTGAAATGTCCTCGGTAGGTTTCAGGTTTCATCCATAATCTTTTATGTTCGGTTGCTAAGCTCTTGATTGTTGAGTTGGGTTGGCATGTCCTCTGAAGGTTTCATCCATAATCTTTTTATGTTAAGTTGCTAAGCTCATGATTTTTAAGTTTGCTTTGAGATGCATTCTGAAGGTTTTTATCTATCATCATTTGTGCTCGGTTACTAACTCTTGATGATTGAGTTGGGTTGTGAAATCCAAATCTTTGCAACGTACAAAAATGATAGGATGATGAAAAAGCTATATTCTTGTATTTCTTTTTTTGTTTATAATGTGAAAGCATGTTGCTTGTATGGAGCTCGCCTCCCCCATAGTTTTTTGTCTGAGTTGTGCTTGATAAACTCTGCTCTCTGTACATATGATTCATCCGTTTTGCGGCTTTTGCCCCATTGTATGTTCAACTTCCCATTGTTCTGTACAATTTATGACTCTTTTATCATTTAACAAATGAAATTGGTGCCTGTTCTAACTTTCTGGAGTCGATTTATTTTTCTTTCTTTTTAGGTAGAGGTTGATTTGGCACTTTCTGCACATGCCAATGCCCGACATTGGTTTGAGCTAAAGAAAAAACAGGAGTTCAAACAAGAAAAGACAATCACTGCACATGAGAAGGCTTTCAAAGCAGCTGAAAAGAAGACTCGTCTTCAACTTGCTCAGGTACTACCATGAATCATGGTAATTCTTCTGGTTTTAGCTTTTGACAACATGGCAGGATGGTGTAGAATTTATGCATCTTTTAGCTCTGTTTTTCTGACAGTCAGGATAGTAACACCCTTTTTTATTTTTGCATATTTCCTGGGAAGCACCTACATACATGTGATTTATGTTTCTGTTTACTTCAATCCGATGGCTTATTTTTTCTTCTGGTTTATATAAGGATTGAGTGATTATCTTCTTGTCATATCGTTTTGAATCTTCAATTTGATTTTTCCTGATATGAGAAAATTCTATCTGATTGTTAGTTCTTGTCAATCTGGAATTTTTAATTGCAGGAAAAGACTGTGGCTGCAATCTCTCACATACGCAAAGTTCATTGGTTTGAGAAATTTAACTGGTTTATCAGCAGCGAGAATTATTTGGTTATTAGTGGTCGTGATGCTCAGCAAAATGAGATGATAGTCAAGCGATACATGTCTAAAGGAGATTTGTGAGTAGATTTTGATCTATTACTGTGCACCTTCCTTTAAATATTTTGCGAATGAGATTTTTTGTGTATGGTGTTCCTTTTTAACCAGCCTGCTTGATTATCTGCCCATAGCCCTTACAGTAATCAGTTTTGTAGAATCTGCAATATCTATCTTACCAGATAATGAACAAAACCTTTATGGTCTTCTCCGTGTATGGAAAATTTGTATCTGCCTGGTTTGATACTTGAATTAAATATTTAATATTTAGATATAGATCTTCAAGTTAAGAACTTAAGACATTGGACTTTGACTTCTTAAGCTGATTATGATAAGTTGATTTTAGGTAGTAATGATCGTGTGCATTTGATGCGTATCTCAGGTGCATCTGTATTTTATTTGATTATTTAAAAATATATTGCTATGTTCTTTTGCCAATGGTTGATTTTCTTTACATATATTGTTTTTTATGCACTTTTTGTCTGAAGCAGGAAGGCAATTGACCGTGCTGATTTTTTCTGGTTGTTTTAAAACAGGTACATCCATGCAGACCTGCACGGAGCTTCCAGTACTGTGATCAAGAACCACAAACCTGAAAATCCAGTACCACCTCTCACACTGAATCAAGCAGGATGCTTCACTGTAAGTCTAATAATTTCTTTCATCTGTATTTTTAAGTCTGGCAAAATGTTTTCTTTTGGTCAATAAATATATCTAAAACCTGATTATTCTGTGATTATATTTTTGCCCTTACTTTTCAGGTTTGTCACAGCCAAGCATGGGACTCAAAGATTGTTACCAGTGCTTGGTGGGTCTACCCTCACCAAGTCAGTAAAACAGCTCCCACTGGCGAGTATCTTACAGTAGGAAGTTTTATGATTCGTGGTAAAAAGAACTTCCTGCCTCCTCACCCACTTGTTATGGGTTTTGGTATTCTATTTCGATTAGATGAGAGTTCCTTGGCATCTCATCTAAATGAAAGAAGGGTAAGAGGTGAAGATGAAGGCCAGCAAGAAACTGAAGGGGAATTGCATAAAGGGCCAAGTGCTTCTGATTCAGGCGATGAAGTCAATAGTGAAGGTGGGATAAATAAGGACTTGAATCATGTGTCGAGCTTGAGCATGAACCACTTGGAAGTTGAAGAAAAGCTTTCAAAAGTTATTAATGCACCTTTAGTATCACCATCTCGTCTTGAAACATCTGGTGACTTCATAGAGGAAGTTACTGAAGGAGTGGATTCCTCAAAGGGCATGCACAGCGAATTAGAACCTGAGACAGGCCAAAGAAGTGTGACTTCTAAATCATCTGAACTTGATGTTCTCATGGACTTGGCCCTGGGCCTTGGCCCTGCTAAATTATTGAGTACAAGTTCTGCACTCACCACTACACAGCCAACTTTTACAGAGGACCCTAATCTTGAAGGGAATAAAGGTACAATGCGAGAAAAGCCTTACATTTCAAAGGCTGAAAGACGGAAATCGAAAAAGGACCAGAAAAATGGTACTGGAAATGATGATAATGAAAAGGAACATAACAAACCATCTGTTAGAACAGATGTCAATGAAAATCAGAAGCCTGCAAGTTCAAAGATTACTCGGGGGCAAAAGAGCAAGCTTAAGAAGATAAAAGAGAAGTACGCTGAACAGGACGAAGAAGAAAGGAAAATTCGCATGGCGTTGCTAGCTGTAAGATAAACATTTTGTGTTTTGTGAAGTTTAATTTTCGTCTGGCATCTTTCTGTTGTATATATTCCTAATGAAAACTTTTAATGGCTCACAGTCTGCTGGAAAAACTGTCAAAATGGAAAAGGAGCAAGGGCAAAGTGAAGTCCTTGGTGGATCAAGCAAATCAATAACTGGTACTCTACCAGTAAATATCTGTATTTTCAGTTCCCTGGCCTTTTTTTCTCAATGTGTCTCTAGGATGAAGCATAGTTATCATGTTATCTTTCTACACGATTCATACATGCATAGCATTTTTCTTAGCAATCATATCTTGGGGCATTTGCCATTAGTTTGAATATTTTGAAGATACATACTAAGAACATATGCCTGCCCATATGTTGCTTAAATAGCAACCAGGCTGTGACATGCATGAACAGTAGATCACATATGGGATGCCTGAGCTAAATATTCCATTTACTGGCAGTTCTTGATTAATAGATGAATTGTTCAGATTTATTATTGCCATTGTATTGTCTCTGACTCTTTCCTTTGTTATCGTATCTAATATGCACCCACTAGACAATAATTTGCGTTTCAGTCATATCCATTTCTTGGAAATTTTGTTTCAAAGTTATCTTCTGATTTATATATTGGGTTATGGCAGGAGCCCAAGATGACTCGAAGATATGCTATAGGTGTAAAAAGGTTGGCCACCTTTCTCGCGATTGTCCAGAATATATGGCTGAAAGTGATCATCCCCATCCAGTTACAAATAAGCATGGCAACAATGATGTCTCTCAAGATCTTTCGGCTGCAGAGCTGGGCAAAGCAACTGCTGAGATGGATAAAATTACAATTGGAGAAGATGGTATCAATGAGATAGGTGAAGAGGAGAAGGAGAAACTAAATGATTTAGACTATTTGACTGGCAATCCACTTGCCAATGACATTTTACTGTATGCTGTTCCTGTGTGTGGTCCATATAATGCTCTGCAGACATACAAATACCGTGTCAAAATCACTCCAGGCACTGCAAAGAAAGGAAAAGGTATTATTATATTCTTCAACAATTTTCTTGCAAGTCAATGAAAGATAAATCGTTCTTTGTTTGTAGGCATTTTGTCATTTGTTGATCATTCTGGGAAGGGGCAACATCTATTTGGCTTTGCCGGATTTTCGCAATTCGTCTTTGTTTAACTTCACTGATCTAGAATATGCTAATCTTCTCTCTGAAATATGTACAGCTGCCAAGACTGCGATGAATCTATTTAGTCATATGCCAGAAGTGACAAATCGGGAGAAGGAGCTCATGAAAGCATGTACAGATCCCGAATTGGTCGCTGCAATCATCGGCAATGTGAAAATAACAGCACCGGGCCTCACCCAACTGAAGCAGAAACAGAAGAAGGGGAAGAAATCAGGCAAGGACAATTAACTGAGGCCGAGGCTGTGTCATGAATGCGGCTTTTGATACTAAAGCTCATTTTCTACATACAGCAACAAGATTTTGCGAGCTGTGCAAATGCAAGCTCATTCCTCATGTGGTTATTATACTTTTCTGTAAATATGTTTGATCACAGTATAATTGTTTTTCTGCTTTTTAGCAATGAAAATTGACCATGAAACTGATGGAATTGTGGCAAATGTATTGACGATATGCACATTAAAGATCTTTTCTTTTAAAGGTTCTGCTCTAAACTGTTACTTTGATCCCTTAAATTTCTCTCAAAATTTCAGGACATATTTTGAGTTGTTGATGAGATCTAGAAATATTTAATTAATAGATTTGCAGGTGGAGAAACTTCAAATTGATTCTTTTATAATCATAGGCAACAATGCCATTGGCTTTGTTGGGATTTGCAGGCAAAATCTAACAACTGCTTTTCAATTATTCACAAGCTATTGAACATTTGATGTCAAGAAATTTACAAAAACATCGAATAAAATAACAAAAAAACCCCTTCCATTCAATCTTATCATCTTACACCCCCTTTCAAGTACAATATTTCTATTATGTGTGTTCTGTTCTTCAACTGAAGCAAAGGAGTGCTATCTCTGAGGTCAGAAGCTCCCTATAACACTTCCTGCAGGCAAGAATAGCACAGTTAATCCCACCATCAAATAATTCCATTAAAACGAACCAATGTATGAGTATAAATGTATAATAAACCATTAATCAAGAAGATTATTTGCACGGCAAGAGCACATAGCACTATAGCAGGTCAGCAAATTAGTGCTTAATTCGCAAGAGTACTTATCGTGGATGAGTACCTCGATTTGATATCTCAGCATGTCTTCATGAGCCATAGCCTCTGCTTGAGCAATTCTCCGCATGAACAACTGAGCCATCTCGTCTGCCTGCAAGAGAAAGCCGATGGTTTTCACTCCCTTGGCATGAAGAAAATGCATTCTTTGGAAAGAGTGATGATGATACCTT
Source organism: Dioscorea cayenensis subsp. rotundata (assembly GCF_009730915.1). Classification (NCBI taxonomy): domain Eukaryota; kingdom Viridiplantae; phylum Streptophyta; class Magnoliopsida; order Dioscoreales; family Dioscoreaceae; genus Dioscorea; species Dioscorea cayenensis. The sequence continues at coordinate 21,397,414 of NC_052476.1, read as the reverse complement.
CTCAAAGACGAGCTTTGGATTACGTATCATGTCACCAGGTGTTGGTTCTAGTTTTTTTGTAGAAAGACTCAGTCGGTTTCTTACATGATCATGATTCAATACCATCACCTTTTTTATGCAAGACAGGTGTTTCCATGGTAATAAGTTTTGAGAAATAGCCAGGTATAGGCAAAATAGAAATAAGCCGAACTCAGAGATACCTTTAGGGTGTCACCGGGTTGTAAAACCTTAGAAATGTCTGAGATGTGATCATGGCTGATCTGGCTAACATGGAGGAGACCACTGATTCCACCGATGTCAACAAAGGCACCATATGGCTTAACATTTTGGATAATTCCTGTGACAACGGATCCAATTCCATATTGCACCTGACTGGAAGCTATGGCCTTGCAATTACTGAGGACAAGTTTAGATTGTTCTTGATCTACTTCCATGAATTTCAGAAGCAATTCCTTGTTCATCAGTTCTTCTGCAGATGCTTTCTAGCAACAAACTAGTAAAACTCAGATTGAATGAGAAGCTTTATTGATGTCTTGTATTCAATTCAAGCCATTCAGAGAAAAATTATTTGTTTGGAAGCAGGAAAGGCTCTCAGATAACAATCTAGGAAGGACACACATGAAAACCTATTGAATTCACTCACAGTCTAACCTTGTAAAATTAACCATCAATGATAAAAAGGATCTTGCAGTAACAATCAAACTTATAGGTTATAACAGACAGAATACAGTTTGAAAACCTTACCATTGTGATCTGTGAAAATGGTATGAAGCCATGAAGACCTTCCACAATAACAACAACACCTCCTTTATTTCCTCCAATGACCTGTGTTTCACAAAGTTGAGAAGTAACATCTAATGACAAGATGAGTAGATGATGATCTGCAAGTTAATCTAGATTTACCAGACCTTCTACACATTAGTGAATCAATAGGAAATTCGACAGATAATCAAGTTCTATTCATGAAGGAGAGAAGAAGCCGGCTCACACCTTACCCTTGATTGGAGCATCTTCAAGCTGAAGCTGCCTGCACCTTTCCCATGCAAGATCCCATTGGATTGACCTTAAGCTCAAAACCAAACAATCATCTTCAGCATTCTCACCAACCACAATGAACTCTTCTTGTGAGCCTGGATGTATACCAGCCTCTGCAACATGCTTTACTTTATAAAGGCATGCTTCATGGAGAGGTAAGTATGCAGATGATTTTCCAAAGATGTCAACATGGGCACCATTGTCATCTGTCATGAAGACAGTCCCTTTAATCTGGAAAAACAAGTTCATTCAATACCTTGTCAATTTTTGCAAAACTAGATAAAATCAGAGCATAAATAGTATAATGGAGATAAAAATCAAATGACAAGTGACAAATGACAAATGACAAATTTAAATTTTTGTCGATGATTTGATGGTATTTGAAAAAGAAAAATATCAAGAAAGCTGCAATTTTTCCATCATATGATTCATCATCAAAGGCAAAGGCAAAGGCACCACAAAATTAGAATCTTCAATGGTGTTATTGTATTCATCGAAAATGGAAGAAAAGAAAGGCTAAGAAGCGAATGCAAAATTTCTTTTTTCTTATTCAGTAAATCATACTACAATGAAAAGTACTAGAAAAAGAAACCCTAGCTCCACAAATCACAGGCTAAAAAGATCAAAAAAACAAAGACAAAGAGGCACTACCCACCCCACCTTAGATCCAACCGGAAAGCCAAAATCACACTGGTCAAGAGCATCATGAAATTCATCAAGAGTGAAACGGGACGCCATCCAAAGGATCATTACGACATCGCTCACGAGCTTCCTGGAAGATCTGCTTCATCCGCAGCCGCTCCCTAGTCTGCGCATTAGATATCGGCACCGCCGCAGCAACAACACCAGCCAAAGAGCTCAAAGAAGCCGGCTTGGCGAACAAAGATGGGAACTTGAGACCCAAGAATCCCGCCATCGTCGGAGCAGAGACGCCGCGCAAACACACACAAAGATATCGCAACACCTACAGCGGTAAGCATACCAGCCGGTACTCCAAGTCTCCAACCCAATAGGTAAGTTCACCGGCCCGGGCCTTTGTGTTATTATCGCTGGTTATTTATTATTTTTTATTTTTTGATAAATTACTAAATTTTAGTCCAAATATTATTTTTATCATTAAATTTTAATTTATTTAAAAATATTTATTAAAATTATTAATCATTTCAGAAATAGATCATCATCCAGTGAAATAATATTTTTATTAATTGATATTAAGATCAGAAAATACCTATTCAATACAGTCAAAAAAATTTATGATCTCTATATTAATTAATGAAGTGCTAATCTATTGAGTGTCCTGATTTTAGTGAGTATTTTGAAACAAATTAAAATTTAATTATAAAAATAATATTAAACCAAAATTAAATAATTTTAAAAAAAATTATAAACAGAGGGAGGGTTGAGGCGGTAATCACACCGGGCGGTGCTCGACTACCATCTTCTTGTTCACCTATATATATAAATAATCCAATAAATAGAGAAGAGAACCACAAAGAAAGAAAAAGAGAGAGAGATGGAGGAGAAGAAGGGTGTGGTGAAGCACGTGCTGCTGGCGAAGTTCAAAGATGAAGTATCAGCGGAGCATGTGGAGGAGTTAATCAAAGGCTACGCCAATCTTGTCTCCATCATTGAACCCATGAAGGCTTTCCACTGGTTGGTTGTTTTGTTTACTCTCTCTTTTATCTTATTTATTTATTTATTTTAATTTTGGTCAAAATATCAAAATTATCGTTCTATTTTATGATTTTATATAAAATATATTGGTTCTCGTATTTTTTACATTTCTATCTTTTTAGTCCCTATAGATATGTTATTTTGATTCTTCCAGCTGATAAATTAGAAGGACCAAGATGAAAATATGTAAATACGAGAAAAAAAAAAAATAGATCCGTCAATTAAAAGAATAAAATAAAAATAAAAATATGTAAATACAAGGACAAAAAAAAAATGGATTTTATATTAGAGGGACTAAAAGGACGGAAACGCAAAATAGTAATATTTATACCTTTAATTTTTTATCATTAATTTCCTCTTAATTTATTAATTTATTTAAAAAAAAAACAATAAATAATAATGATGATGATTGATGAAGGGGGAGGGATGTGAGCATAGAAGGGCTGCATCAAGGGTTCACACATGTGTTTGAATCAAGCTTTGAAAGCACAGAAGGGATTGCAGAGTATGTGGTTCATCCTGCTCATGTTCAATTTGCAAATGAGTTCCTTAAAGCACTGGATAAGTACATTGTTGTGGATTACAAGCCAACCCCTGTCAATTAATTATCTAATCCATCCAACTTAAATGTTTGTTTGTTTCTTTGTTTAATAAGTCAATGGATTCATATCTCATTGACATTTGTGAACAATGTGAGGTTTTATTATCTTATTATTATTATTATTATGTTTTATTAATAAAAACTTTTTTTTTAATTAGAGGAATGAATGGCTTAAAACATTGCTCATTGAATTTTTTATATCCACACAATTTTTTGTTCTTTTTATAGAGAATTTTCCCTTTTAATTATTGTATATATATTTTTTTTCAATAGATGGATTTTTATTGATGATTCATTAATGGGCTGGTTGGTGGGTCTTGGTCTGGTTGTATGATTAAAAAGTAACAAGGTCGTCATTCAACTGGGATTATTATATTATAAAGTTTTAAATTTGAATTTAAGTTTTAATCCTAATTTTCTCCAAAATAACAGATCTACAATTTTATCTAGGAAATAAATAAAATTGCACTAAAATAAAAAGATAACAATTTAAAATATGTTAGCAAATATATATATACATATATGGGGACAAATTTGCTAAGGACATTCTTAGAAATCTACGGATATTGATTGTTCAAAGTTACGATATATAATATTTTGATACATAGTATTACTGTTTTTATACACAGTGAAATAGTGAAAAATAAGATATACAATATTTTGATCGTTACCAGAAATACAACACTCAAATACTCACAAGAGATGGACATTTTCAATAATAAGAAATAGGGAAAGGAACCTCATCATGCTTGTACATTAAAAAATCAACATCATAAAACAGAGATAACCAGATGTTCTGAAAGATCTAGACAGCAATGGAGATGCTGAATTCTGTATAAAAGAAACAACAATAGAACTTAGCAAAGATAACAACACCTCAAATGACCGAAGATTCCGCCTGCAACAAATTATGCCTGCAGGGAGGAAAAAAACAGAAGCAGGATCAAGATTCAAAGATCAGTGATTCAAGCAACAATGCTTTGAAATCAAACCTTGTTTGCAATGTTGTTTGAAAGCCAATCCAAGCCCTCATACAATCCTTCTCCAGAAGTGGCACAAGTGCTCTGAATGTACCTGGATGCGCCAAATTGCCGGATTAGTTTTTGGTGCCATGTTTTGGTATGAAAATAAAAATGAAGAGACAATGTGTTATCTTACCAGTGGCGCTGGCGAAGAGAGTGCAGGCCGAGCTTGTCTGTAATCTCAGCAGCATTCATGGCATTAGGAAGATCTTGTTTGTTTGCAAACACAAGAAGCACGGCATCTCTCAACTCATCCTAACCAACATAATTTATCACTCATAACACAGGAAGTAACCTCATAAAGCAGGTTTTGATTTATGGATTAAAAGGTTTACCTCATTCAGCATCCTGTGAAGTTCATCCCTTGCTTCAACAACACGATCACGGTCATTGCTGTCGACCACAAAGATTAGGCCTTGGGTGTTCTGGAAGTAATGTCTCCAGAGAGGCCGGATCTGTAGGAAGAACACAGGTAAAATATATGCCATCAATGCTACACTCAAGCAGGCCATAAAAATGCTTTTAAGTCATTTATGAACAATTCACATAGTTATAGTAGCCTCGGGCATCACCTGAGTAACAGCATGAGGTGTTGAACTTAAGTTGATTAATTGTAATGCTTGCAAACGGAAATAATGTCTAAGCATAGATTAAACGGTCAATGTGAACCAGTAAATGCCATGAGAAAATCCAACTAGCATATAAGAAGATTTAAGATGAAGAATGGTACAATGAAAATTGGAAGACTAGCAATAGTCGCTATAGCAGGAATTGTTTGAGATTCCTCAATACCACCAAAGATTGGCTCTGATAGTTTTTCTTAATTCAGGATACCCTAATATTACAAATATTATAAACGGAAATATTTGTATAGATAGTCCATTCAGGCCAATAGACTAAATAACCTTAAAGCAATTGTTCAACCAATATGATTGCAGACACTTTCTAAGATTGTGACCAATTGCATAACAATAAACATGTAAGATAAGAAAAATGTAACATAAAGGAAAAGGAAATCAATATGAAAATCCAACATGCATGAACCTACCTTGTCTTGACCCCCGACATCCCACACAGTGAAGCTGATATTCTTATATTCCACAGTCTCCACGTTAAAACCTATACATACATGTGAAATCAACTAACATCACTATCGTAAAAGAAAGAATTTAGTAAATACATATGGACCTCGATAGTTGAATTGTTACACAATGAAAGAAATCCCACCTAACAAATTCTTCAACATCACATCACATCACGTAGAAGAAAAGGCATTTGCTAGAAAGTGGTTAGCATGTCATTATTTGAGCAGATTAGTAACTTTAAAGTTAGTTTTCAAGAGCTTAACTGAATAGCAAAAATTCCCACTCTTGCAAACAGGAAAATAAATTATTGATCGCTTTGCCTTCTTTTACAACTGCCCTGATTGAAGTTATAATCTATAAAAAATTATATAGTGTTTATTAATCTGTCAATAGAAAAGGGTGTAAGCTATCCAGTTGTGTAGTATCTCAGTAGCAGCCGCACCATGCTCACAGGCATTTTACAAAGCATTCCTCTAAATAATAATTTGTTCCAGGAGTAGGCAATACATCTGTATTGACTTTCACTAATAACGACATAATTACTTCCAATGCTACCATAGATGTGATGAAATGAAAAATTAGTTACAAAAAAAAAAAATTAGCTACCAAAATTCACTCATGTAGAATGATGTCATTGACAATGTGATGGCTAAAACTCTCATCTGACCACCATTCTTTAAAACAGACGACCACAAACAATGAAGAGTCATTTCAAAACCACTCTACAGCAGCCAAACCCTAAAAAAATTATCTAATGAAACAATCCAAAGAAATTTTAATGTTATAATAGCTATACCATAAAAAGAATATAAAACATACAAATGATAACCAAGCAACGATGCGTGGTCATACATACCAATGGTAGGGATGGTAGTCACAATCTCTCCCAGCTTCAACTTATACAAAATAGTGGTCTTACCCGCAGCGTCAAGACCAACCATGAGAATACGCATCTCCTTCTTGGCAAAGAGCCGGCTGAAAAGCTTAGTAAAAGACAGCCCCATCTTCACACCTAAACAATAACAATAAACATAACAAAACTACCGATGATTACAATTGCAATCACATAATTGATCAAACATAAAACTCATACTAGTTTATAGATCATTTAACACAAATTCACTTATATGTACATGCATACATGCATACATGCATCATTTGCAAAAAAAAAAAAAAAAAATCTTATTTTTTAACATGATAAGCTCCTAATTTCCCCATAGTGAATCTTGAAAATTAAAGCCTGGTTGAAATTGAACACAATAAGCTCCCAAATTTCCGCTAAACTAAAGATCTAAACAAAAAATCAAAGAAGAAAGCCTCAAATTCAAAAACCAGTAAACCAAAGACGAAGATCGATTTCAAAAGGAGAAAATTACACATAATTCCAACCCCAAATCACATAATCATACAAATAAAACCCAAATAAATCGAGAACCCCAACAAAAACTACAGGATCAGCAACCATTTCTACACCAAATTCAACGATTTTTGTTCGAGAAAACACAGCGACGGATCAAGGAATCCAAATCAAGCACAGATCCAATCATAATACAATCAAAGAATGAAAATTAAGAAGAAGATCACGCTTACGGGGAGGGAGAAATGCGGATCCGAGCGGGCCGATCTGGGCGACCACAGAGACAAATATGGAAACAAAATGCAAAATTTAGGCGGGTGTTAATGGATATATATATATATATATATATTGAGGAGAACTTAACGGACGTTAAAGTAAACGGAGATCGCCGTTAAGATCTCGTTAGTGAATTGGGCCATTGCTTCGCTGGCTTAAGGTATGGGCCTCCATTTCTGGATGGCCCATCAGACCGGTTGTTGGGGAAGCTGACACGTGGCAGTCAGATACTGGCCGGTTATTCCTGAGAAAGATTTTAGTTATTTTTAGCTATTTTCCTTTTGGTATGAATTGAAAATTTACTTTTTTTTTTTAATTATGCAGCTTAAAATGATTTCGATTTATTTTTTATGAATAAGTAAGATTAATCAATTAGGTTTTTGAATTTTATTTGGTTAGCTCAATTAAGCTTTATAATGAATTTCACATGAATTTACAATCCACTGTCAAGGCATTAACCAGCTGAAAAATTCTAATCTTCAGCAAAATTTTTGTATTACAATGAATCAAAGACTTCAGTTCCAAGCTCAAAAAGCAATGTCTACAACACATTCGGCTCGGTTAATGGTACAATCGGAAAACAATAAAACTATAATAAGTTTGCCGAAGAATTCATGTTAAATCTTTAATCCAATGGAAAAACCGGCCGTCTTGATCGAGCGAAACCAACTGTGCCTCCTCAAAATACTAAGGCAATGTGTTATCGCCGATCACATGTGCGCGTCAAGCTATTATTGCTCACGTTTCAACGATAAGCGCTCTGCGGAGTTGATAAGAAATGATATCAGATTGAATGTAGTAATTGACAATTTGAATGCAACTGAGAAAAGAATCTGAGGCTCACTTATCAGTTCATATGTTACAATCATCGAAGTGCCCCAGAGTGACATGTTGAGAAAGCGGGGACCGAAACCTCTATAGAAGCCTCTCCAACCGTCTTCTTGAAGAAGTACCTTTGTCGTCTTCCAGACTGATGGCCTTCCAGTGCCATAATCATCCATGACCTGTAAAATTACACTAGCTTTATACCAGAAAATAAAAACATAAATGATACTGAAAATATATTAACACTTCAAGTTAGAGCCATCATAATCTCTATAGATTATTTGAATAGAGAAGTAAGCTCGCCTGAAGTCGTGTTTTAATGGTATCTAATGGGGTAGTTATGATAGAAGAGCATGCGCCCGCAATTGTTCCTGCCGTTGCTTGAACTGTAACTAGTTCTAGGTGAGATGGCTTCCTCTCTATTTCATCTCCAAAGCCCAAACTCCTAGATATGAGGGAAAAAAACAAAAGAATCTTAGTCTCATAACTGAATTACAATATGCAAACTGATGAAAAACATGGTGTGATTATTTTCAGGAAGATATCACATTACATGATATTTTCAACAACCTCCAAATAATATGCTGTGCAGATCCATAGGCACCCCACCAAAGTGCTGATGCAGGTGACTGGGTCACTACTGTTAGCCCGAAACCTCTGTACAAACCACGCAGACCCTCAGTCTTAAGTACTTTATGAGCAACGTCAAAAGGACCATTATATGTAGTAATTCCAGGTAGACCTTGAACCATCAGTCTCTGGCAAATCTGTTAAAGAGTTTAATCTTTTAAAGTAAAAGAGCATGACAAGATGAAGGCATAGTTATGAATGTTTCTGATTGTATATAAAGCTTATGACGCAATAATCTAGCAACAATCTCCAAGGATGCGATATACTGCTATTGTGTACCTATCAAATTAACTATCAAAATAGGACTAATTGGAATATAATGCCTGAGATGGACACAAAATTATGATGCTTGCAAGGACATTGTATTCCTAGACCATAATGGGGAGACATAGCTTTAAAATTAAATGTTCCAACTATCCAAGATTGAAGAAAAAGGCTCTTGATTTGCACCAAGAAAACATAGCATAACATGGGAGTGAAAACTCAGCATAAGGATGATGAAGGCAATTTAAAAGTTCTTTGTGAGAAGAATTGCAGATAGTATTGAAGTTATTAAAATTCTGCCAGAAAGACAATACCACTTGCTTAGCAGAATATAAGACAAATTGTAAACCTAAATGTAGTCAACTTTCAGGTGATTATAACCAGAGATACTAATTCATTTTAAATAAAGAGAAAGGGAAAAAAATCATAAACAAGAAAATATAAGACAAAAGGCCAATAAGAATAACATCTTACCACTTCTAAGGGTACAAAGTATGCAGAAGAAACTAAATTTGAGAATAACCCAGCCGTGCCGTTAGCGACAGCAATACGTGTTGCGTCTGGCATATCCAAATCTTCAATAGATTTCAGCATCTTCTCCTTTGAAACTTCAAGAGATGTCAAGGCTAATACCCTACCAGGTAAGGCACCAATAGAAGAGGTACCAAAACCTCTGAAAATGCCAGCGAGTCCATTATTCCTCAATATATTTTTAAATACTGAGAATCCATGCATGCGAGCCATTTCACCTTCAGCCACTTGCATCCTGGTCTTTACTACAGCTATTGGATGCAATAGGCCTAATTGTACTGTAAATAATATTGCTCCAATGGCATGAAACCTTGTCTTGTCCAACCTTAACATCGGCACCATGAAACCTAGTCAGCCTCTCCAAGCAACAATACATATGAGAACATAACAACTCATTCACAAATTTGATCATCATTTCAATTAAACCATAAACAGGGCCTTACCTAATTTGAAACTTATTTAGCAAATAGGAGAAGGACAATTACATAGTTAAACTTGTGTGTCTACATTCCATATTTGAATCCTCATAAAACTAAATCATTGACAACAGAAACAACGCCATAAAACTTCTTCATTTAAAAGAGCAACATCCTAATTAATTGCTGAGTGTGATGATTTCAAACATAATGTTCTCCCCACCACCAAATTTCACTTAACAAATAACTAAAAATACCCTAAAGAGGATCTTATAAATATGTCAATAAGTTAATATGATAAACACAGGTCATTATATCGGATATTTTTCAGGATTAACATGATAAATATCTATAAAGCATAACTTGCTTATACGTCGACCTATAAAATTGTTTGATATGGCACAAGTCCATGGAAAGGTGTGTGTGCTGCGTACACGCATCTAGTTAAAAGCTAAAAGTTCTTATAAGTGCTAAGCAATGTCCAAGCATGTCATTGCATATTGAAGCCTAAATACTTCAATTTCAAGGCCCCGGTTAACGCCATTATATCCAATGTCACCATCTTCATATCACCATAACCACTAGTCCTAACTAACATGAAACAAACAACTTAGTTCCTTATCTAGTATAACAAGTACACCAAAAAACCAATACTGCAAGAAATTAAGAAACTGAGATTAAAATAAAAACCCAACAACAACAGCAGCAGCAGCAGCAGCAGCATTTGCTACTAAATTTACTTAAAAAGATTACACAACTAAACAAGCAGAAGCAACTAACAATCAAAATACAATAGCTAATTAGAAAACTCAGCGGAAAAAAAAAGGATCTTCCCAGAAATTTGGGGAAAAAGCTACCAAATTTATGGAAACCAGCTACATATCTGATCATGAAACGAAACCCGCATCACATAACACCAGAATATATATATATATATATATAAAAACATTATAATAAATCTATTAAAAACAACAAAGAGCAGAGCAAAGAACCTTTCCCAGTTGATATTGGTCTCCGAAAGGGCCAAATCGGCAGTAGAGACCTCCGTTTCCGCTGCCATAGCCTTCCCTCCAGTTCCAAACCCCGAGAAGAAGATGAGAGAAGCAAATGCTTTCCTTGATTCTCGATTCCGCTCGCGTTTCAGGCAAGAGAGAGTGCTCCGGAGAAGCAGGGAGGGAGCCAAAGTCCAAATAGGAAACAAGAAGACGACCACTTGAGAAGCTTCCCTTTATTCGTGTTTGAATAAAAAGAGAAAATATCACGTGGCGGCTCTAAGATTGACACGTGACATTTTTCTTTTTCTTTTTTCTTTTTAAAAAAAATAATATTTCATTATTTTCTTTTTATGTCCACTATTAACTTTTATATGAAAATGATTTTGTTTTTTAAAAAGGCGACAAACGCCTAATAAATGGGCAAACACGTGGAGGGGAGTCACACTCTACGTCACAATACCCTCACATTGCGTTGGGGCAAAAATCGAATTTGGGGAGCCACACTCTACCCAAGACAAAAGCCCTACGCAAAGGATCCGGTGCCAATTGACCCGAGAGCTGTTGGCAAAATAATAACTTATATATATATATATTAATGGAATAAATTTCTTTTTATTCATGTATTTATGTGAGGAAGGAATTATTGTTTCTTTCACATTTACCCAACATATATTTTTTAAGTTGAAAAACTCAAACTCAAGTCTTTTTCAAATGTAAAATAATGTGAGAGTCAAGTGGATTATAATTTCTTTCATTGAATGAAATTTACTTTTGTGTTTAATATTTATAAAATGGTTTATTTTTCTTATATATTTTATAACTATATTTTTAATGATGAAAAATAAAAGTAAATATAGTTCAACTGATTTTTTTTAATAAATATGACAATATATAGTTAGAGGCATGAGTACAAGGGTAATAACAGTTCTCTGTGTATCTTCATTTAGATTAATATGAGAATTGAGTTGTAAGCCCACTCTCATAATTAGTGCTTTTAGATTCATTTTATTTGATTTATTTCTAACTTTAATAATGAATGTTTTATAATCCAAGTTTTAGCAGTTAGACTGATACTGTTGGGGTTTTTCACACTGGGAAGTGTAATGCTTGTAATTATTATTTTTTAATAATTTTTAAAAAAATATAAAAGGATAAAATAACTAAAAAAAATCTTTTTAAAAAAAAACAGATATTTTAGGGCAAGCCGGGTCACTTTTTAGGGTATGTTTTAAGGGTGTAGACCTACTCTAACAGCACATGAGCGGCACGTGCCTTCAAACACGGTGGAAAGGAGCGAAGAAGCCAACGAAACCTAGGGTTTGGTTTTTATTTTTTTTCTTTTCTACTTTTTATTTTTTCTACTCCACAACTCTCTCTCGATTTCGCAGAGAGATCGAAGTGGGGCGATTTGCTTCGCATCTCTCTCGATTCTCTGCCACACTCGTTCTATCCAAGAGGAAAAAAGGTATTTTTCTCTCTGTCAATCGAGAATCTGGTCATCATCTCCAAGTGTTTTATTGTTTTTCTTCCTTTTTTTTTGAGGTATTGATGGATTTTGGTTGATTTCTGAATAATGATGATCCTAGTGAGTTTGATTGGGTTTCGGAATTCAAGAACTACGGTTTCTTTTCGTTTTCTTAATTTTTGTTGAGAAATTTTTAAGTTTTTCATCGGGATTTAGGCGTTGGAATACTGGAAAGGATGATTCTCAAGTTATTTTAGCGAATTGGTGTATGGTGGGAAGAGACGAGAAAAATATAGAAATCAAAGGATTGTTTTTCACTGCAAGGTGATTTTGGAATTGATTCGAGGTATTGATGTACATAGTTCTTGGTTTTAGGAACAATGATTTGTAACTGCAAGTATGCTATGATTCAAATGTTTCTGGTTTGTGTGTTTGATTCAAGGAGTGGGGTTTTGTTTTATTCATCGTGAGATTCAATTAATATATGGCTGTTGAGGTGGATGGCTCCAAAATTCCTGATGAGTCGGAAAACTTTAAGGTCAATGATGCTCATTGACTAACTGCAATCAATTTGGCCACATTGTTTTATTTATGGTATATATGGAAACTTTGTTTTTAGTGAGTTTTGTGTTGGAATAACTCATGTTTTCCACTTCTTTTGTCCATTTAAATTGCAAGACATTTGAGTCCAAGATCAATAGAGGGAGCATAGTGGGAATACATTACTTTTCCCATCTTTCGCTAATTATGATTTCTTTCTATATGGAACTATATACTTCCTGCAAATTCATGCTAGCTTCTTTTATCAATTATAAGTTTCTAGTGGAAGCATTTCATAATGGTGTTTTGGTGGGTTTTTTTTTAATTTGTTTCTAGTGAACCATGGAACCATCTCAATTCGTTTGCATGGCTTTGAGAATCGAAGTTCACTTCAATGTTCTCTATATTATATAATTTATGTTTATACCACTGGGGCTGTCTATTTTCGATGATCTGCTGGGATATGAATGTCGGAATTGGTAAAGAACGGAAAAATATAGTTTTGTTACTCTTCATTATGTTAATAAGTTTTAGTTCTTTGTAAATTTATTTACTTATATTTTTGCAAATGAGGAACCATGTGGCCTTCATGTTCATTCTCTTAAGGTTGCTTTATTTAATGTCTCTTGATTCTTTGACTTCTTACTTATATTTGTTGTCTATAGGTATCAAATAGGCTATTTGGGAATAAGGTTTGCCATAGCACAGCTTTTGTTACTCTCGAATTTTCCTTGCTGTTTTGGTGGTTTTTATTCTGCTTCTATGGATTGGGGATCTTCTTAACTCTGGAACTATCATTGTCGTAAGGCTAACCTCCACACAAACGTTGGAGTAAAGGTAAGACTCGATCATGTCTACAGTGGATGCGTCCTTGTCGGCACTGGGACCAAGATTTGCTCCAGAGGATCCAACTCTCCCAAAGCCCTGGAAGGGGCTCATTGATGGTACCACTGGACTCTTATACTATTGGAATCCTGAAACTAATGTGACTCAGTATGAAAGACCAGCTGGTGAGGCACCTCCATTGCCACTTGGCCCCCCTCCTGCTTCTAACACTCCAAAGTTGGCACCTTTACCTGTGGCTCGTTCCCTGTCGGCAAATGGAGTCATAATGCAGCAACCAGGGCAGCAAGCACTTCAGCAACCTGGACAACAGATGCAGCAGGCCCAACCCAGTCAGCAGCTGTTACTTCAGCAGCCAGGTCAACAGCTGTCTCTTCAGCATGCACAGAAAATGCCGTATCAGCAGATCCAAGTACAAAATCAACAAATGCAGCCGGCCTCTCAGCAGCAGACCCAGCAGTACCAAAACATGCAACTGCAGCAGATGCCATATGCTCAAGCTTCTTACCTGCAGGGGCAGTTGATCCCCCGTCCACAAGGGGGACAACAAGGTTTGCAAATCTCTCAACAACAGGGCCAAGATCCTCTGGTTACACAACTTCCACATCAGCATGGTCAGCAGTCTCAGATTTCACAAATAATGCTCCAGCAGGAGCAACAGTCACATAGCCAGCACACAACACATCAACAAGGGCAACAACTGCATTTGCAAGGACAGCAACAACCAGACCAGCAGGGACAGTGCCCTCCAGCACAGCAATTTACCCATCAACATTCTCAACAAATTGGATTTATCAGGAAGGAAGAAACAGGGAGTCATGAGGTGAACCCAGGTGGATATCCTTCACCCTTACATCATGTTGGTGTTATTTCATCCAACCACCACCCACCTGGTGTTCCTCAGGTTAAGATTCCACATTTAGGTGTCCATACATTTCAGCCACAGCAGCAGCTCAGTGGGCTGCCCTCTGTCAATGTTCAGTCCGGTGCTACATCTGGTAATTTGCAGCCGGATGGAATGGACAAAATGCAGCATCAACAACAAATTGGTGGTCCTGCTATTGTAAATCAGATGGGGCATGGAAGTGGAAATATTCGTCCTCCAATTGGAATGAAAATGAGCTATGAAGAAGACAGGCAAGGTAAAGTAGGAGGTGATTTTTACCCTGGCAGAAATGATGGGCCAATGATGCTCCAGCATCAGCCAAAGCTTGCTGCTCTTCCTCTTCCACAGAAGCAACAGGTAGTCATTGTGCTGCTTTTTTTTTTCATTAATGATATTCAATTTTATTTTCATAGCAACCAATTTCCAGTATAAGTTGCCATAAGACTAACGTCGATTGGTTTCACAACTGAGTAATTCATGATATACATAGATGATCAGGCCTTTCTATCATTTTTTTTTGTCTTGAGGAGCAGATGAAAATGCACCTTTTTATTAATTATTTGAGATTCTTTAACCTTGTTTATCTATTAAATCATTGGGGATGCTGGGGTTTATACCTTCTAGCATAATTTGAGTCATGTTTTCTGTGAAATCCTTATTATGTAAATGATTATTTTGGTTCCTGTTGAATGCTAAATATCCATTTCTAATTGTAAACAAAATGCTTCCTAATGGTTAAGTTTGTGAGGAATATGTGTGGTTACCATTGGCACAGTGTGGCATTGCATTCGGTTCTACTTTCCTACTAGCACCACTCACAAGATTGTTGATATGCTACAGGATACAATAATGGGTGCCAATAATTCTTCATTTACTGCGCACGGGCATCCCGGTGGATTAAACATGTTGCCAACCCGTGCAATGCCTGACATGTATAATCATCCTCCCTTTCCTAATGCATCTCCCATGAGGCCATCTCCTAGAATGCTTGGGCAGCAAGATTTTTCAAGCATCTCTTCAGTTGAGGCATATCGTCAGCACCATGAAGTTTCTGCAATGGTATCAGACAGTTTCTTCACTATCTTTCTAACTTTCTACTGCTGTCCATTTTTACACACATGGCTTTGTTCTCTTTTATACGCCGGTGTCTCTATTTCTCTAGTAGAAACATTTAAGTTTGCAATTTCAAGTCTCATTTTATTGAAATCTAATTTTATTCCAAATTGGAGGTTTCAGATGCACAAGTTTAATGGGGAAAAAATAATTTGTACTCAGCTTAGCACTTTTTTAATTTGGTTCTGTAAATAAATTCAGGAAAGTATGTGATGCCAATGAACTTTTCTCTTGATGGAAAACTTGACTGATAAGATATCAAATCTGGGTGAGTGTCAATTATCAATGCAATCTCGGAGAGAGAAGGCTTGGATATAGTTCGCCCACATGAATTGATTGATGATGAGTTACCTTTTATGAGTCTGTTTTATGATTTTGGTGCATCTCGCATGACTCCATGAAGATTCTTTCGAGTAGTTTCTTATAGGCATGCTTGTAATCAGTTTTTATTGATCTGCGTTTTTGACAGAATCATGGCTTAGTGTTTAATCAAGATTTTGCATATGCGTTTTGGCATGCTTGTTTTTGTGTTTACTTTATTAGTTATATCATTATTATCTACATCTTTCATTGATGTATCTATATACTTAGTGGTGATTCTTATATGGTTTTACCAGGGTGACAATGTTCCTGATCCGTTTATGACATTTGAGGCTGCTGGTTTACCTCCAGAGATTCTCAAAGAGGCAAGTCAATTATCATTCCTATTTAGTTATATACCTGTACTGCTGGTGAACACATTCTCCTTTTTATTTTCTGTCTGCTGTTGCGGAAGCCCATATAGATCAGGTTTGCTGGCCGCTTGATTATCTTCTATTTACTGTCATCCTTATCTCAGATGCGATATTTGCTTCTTAGAGAGGCATATGTCGTATGCTGTTCGGCTATATATACCAATTACACTTCAACTGCTCTGTCGTTGGGGGCTGCAATCATATTGTTGGAGCCTTTCCTGCGGGCAAGTCTCGAGTAGGTGCCATCTTCCAAATCAGATGATGTGGCTGGGGCTTCTTGATTCTTGAACCTGCCACTCAGTCTGGAATGCCCTTTTTGCTGCCTTGAGTTGCTTAAGTAAGCAACTGTATTCACATAGGGTTTTTTTTTTGTAGTTTCATATCCTAACTTGATTGAATGATTTTTCTTTTTCATGATCTTATGAAAAAAATGTGTTCATCTTTTTAGTTCACTTTATCGAGATGGTGCTATTTTCATTTATTTATTTATTTTTATTTGCAGATGCATTTTGCCGGGTTCAAGTCCCCTACACCAATACAGGCGCAGTCATGGCCCATAGCAATGCAAAATAGAGATATAGTGGCCATTGCCAAAACAGGTTCAGGGAAGACACTGGGATATCTTATTCCTGCATTTATCCATCTTAGACGTTGTCGGAACAATCCTCAAGATGGCCCAACAGTTTTGGTTTTGGCTCCAACAAGGGAACTGGCTACACAAATACAAGATGAAGCAATTAAGTTTGGTCGCTCGTTGCGGGTTTCTTGCACAGTAAGTTATTTGCTTTGTTTATACATGCAATCATCTGTCATCAACGAAACTTTCTTGCTGTTTGAATCTATAGTGCATGTTATGGTGGCTTATACCTTAGTATTTATCACCATGGTCTCTGGAAAAGGAATGGACAAGGACGAATTGTAAAAGAATATTAAACCATTTTTAGCATTCATTAGCGTTTGAATTCATATGCTGCCTTTTTGCCTATTGTTGTGTAATATGCTCGTCTTCCGGATAAATGTTACATTTACTGGGATCCAATTTTTATAAATGTGCTTTGAATTCTTTTAGTTTCTTATCTTACTATTATGAAAAATTGAAAATTAAATTTTAATTTCTGTGGAATTATTCTTTGCCTTGATGATTGATTGAAGCTCATTCCTGTTAGCATTGCTTGTATGTCGGGATAACATTTCCTAATTGATCTGTATTCATCAGTGTCTTTATGGAGGATTGCCAAAGGGCCCTCAGCTCAGAGAAATTGAACGAGGTGCTGATATCATCGTTGCAACTCCTGGTCGACTCAATGACTTCCTGGAGATGAAGAAGATCAGCTTCCATCAAGTTTCTCTCCTTGTACTAGATGAAGCCGATCGCATGCTTGACATGGGTTTTGAACCTCAGATCCGCAAGATTGTAGATCAAATTCCTCCGCGAAGGCAAACACTCATGTACACTGCAACTTGGCCCAAGGAGGTCAGAAAAATAGCTGCGGATCTGCTGGTGAATCCTGTCCAGGTCAACATTGGCCGTGTCAATGAGCTTGTTGCAAACAAATCTATTACACAGGTGACTATAAGAACTCAAGGTTTCTGATTTATTTTTTGTTTTCAGAAATTTGGCTAAGCATTTATGTTTCAATTTTTCTGTTTGAAATCTACTGAAGGACATGAATTATATGACTTTATATATAAGTTACATGATTTAGCCTTCACCCAGAAATTCCAGTTGTTGGCAGCAAAGTCTTTGCAAGTCTGTATAACTTTTTTTTTCTTGAATCAGCTTTTAATGTATACACCAGTTCTCCTTCATACCACACATTTCTTAATGTTCCATTTTTTCAGTGTTGTTTCACAGAAACTCTTGCTTTGGTTATTAGTGGTTTATGTCCAAATCAAGAATAGTTGAAACTGTTTGTTTAGAGATTCCGTAGTCCTTAGCTCTGATGAAATTGCATTTCCCATTGTTATTTGGCCCCTTTTTCTTTCCTGATTTTCCTTTTTTTTGTTCTTCATTTTAGCTCAACCTTTATTTTATTGTATTTTGGCTTTGGCATGCAGTATGTGGAAGTTGTGCCCCTTATGGAGAGGCAAAGACGACTGGAGCAGATTCTTAGATCCCAAGAACGTGGATCAAAGACTATCATTTTCTGTTCAACAAAGAGGCTTTGTGATCAGCTGGCTCACAGCATAGGGCGCACCTTTGGTGCTGCTGCAATTCATGGTGATAAGTCTCAAGATGAACGGGATCGAGTTTTAGGTCATTTCCGCAGTGGCAGGGCTCCAATTTTAGTAGCAACAGATGTTGCTGCCCGGGGTCTTGACATTAAAGATATCAGGTGTGTTTTTCTTATATCATCTTGTGAACTCATACACTTATAGGTCATTGAATGTTCCAACTTTTCGCCGAGTTTTGTCTATTTGAAGTTTTCTCTTTACTTTCAATTTTTTGGAGTAGATGATCTATTTGTTCTAATTCCAACTGATGTTCAATTTTCAAAATATTACATCTTGAATTATTCCCCTCAACCAATTGCAGTTGGCAGCTTCCATTGCACTACCTTTTGAAGGGGCATAACCCACATTATTGTTTGTTAGTAGTCACTCTTATAATTCATCATATTCAATTATGCTGGCACCATATCTTACTTGTTTGTCATGTTCCAGGGTGGTGATCAACTATGATTTCCCCACAGGCATAGAGGATTACGTCCATCGGATTGGACGAACTGGGAGAGCCGGAGCTATGGGTATAGCCTATACATTCTTTTCCGACCAGGACTGGAAGTACGCAGCTGATCTTGTAAAAGTTCTTGAGGGTGCAAACCAGTTTGTGCCACCAGCGATCCGGGAGATGGCAGAACGTGCTGCGCCTGTTAATCCTAGGGGCCGTGGGGAGAGCCGCTGGGAATCTGGTGGTGGAAGCAGGTGGGACTCTGGAGCTGGTCGTGGCATGAGGGACGGAGGTGGAAGGTTTGACTCTGGAGCTGGACGTGGCATGAGGGATGGAGGAGGCAGATGGGATTCAGGAGCTGGACGTGGCATGAGGGACAGTGCCGGCACAGGTGGTGGCTTTAACAGTCGTGGTGGTGGTAGTAGTAGCAGCTTTGGTGGTCGTGGTGGAACCCGAAATGAGTTTGGTGGGCGTGGAGGCAGAGGTCGCGGGTTTGGAGGCCCAGGTGGGCCTGGAGGTCGCGGTCGACAGGGTCGTGGTCTTCCTGATCGGCATACCGGGTCTGATGGGCGAAGTTTTTATGACAGCCGCAGAGTGATAGGTGATAGGAACCGGGACAGGAAGTACAGCCCAAGTCCCGAGAGGGTTCGGACATGGGGTCATGACCGAAGCAGGAGTTCCAGCAGGAGCAGCAGAAGTAGAAGCTATAGCCGGAGTCGCAGCAGGAGCCGGAGCTGGTCAGGCAGCAGGAGCAGGAGCAGGAGTCGCAGCAGGAGCCGAAGTCGAAGCAGAAGCAATGGCAGGTACGACAGGCCACGAAGAAGGCCATCTATGTTTGATGTCCCTCTGATGCCTCCTTCTGGACATGAAGCTCCAGCGCCGTCCGGCTTTGATGCCCCTCAGCCTGCACCTGTATATGAGCCCCCTCCTGCAGTTGTGTCTGGGTTCGACGCAGACCAAATGTCACCAATGTCCCCTGGCCAAGACAGAGCCTCCTTCCCCAGCAATGAGATCACCGATAATTTGTCAATTCCTGAGAGTGCGAAGACGAGTCTTCCTGAGGCTGGTGCTGACCTTCTTGAACATCATCCTTTGGGCAATCTGTAAACCAAAGAATCTCATGAGGCTCTAGTCGTTTATTGGCATGTTTTGTAGAGTGCTAGTACTTAGAACTGCTCTGGAGGATGATGATCTTTCTTTCTAATGCTTTTTGGAGGGAGATTGAATGCAGTGCTCTTTAGGATCTGATATGGCATTCAGTATTTAGACAAAAATGATACAAATTTAATGGCTGCAGGCTGCAGGGCATGATGAAATATTCTTGGTTGGTTCTAATGTGATTTTTGTTTATCCAACTGATAACTGAAGAGTTTTATGTTCAACAGATTGTTGCTTTGAGTGTTCATTGAAGAAGTAGAGCCTTGTTGTTTTCATTTTTATTTTAGATGTTGTTAAATTTTTAAAGAATATATTTTGAAGAATATTGTGAGTTGATTTGTTCATTGTACTCATTTCTCTGTGTGAAAATTTAGGATTTACATTAAAAATAAAAATGCATCTTTTTCTAAAAATAAATATGCATCTAGACTTAGAAAACTATGGAATGTTCATGTTATCTGTACATAGAAAACTTTCTAATCACAGAAAATTAGTACTTTTATATCTTAAACAAACATTTTTTTTTTAAATAATAAAACTAAAAGATAAGTAGCCATGAAATTCTTAATGTAAAAATTCAAAATTATAATTTTGGAAAGGGAATATTAATTCCCAAGTCACCACCTTGTCTTCTGCCTTTTCAGTCTGATCTTGAATATATTATACATATATATATATATATAGACATTATCTCTTCTGGCATCATGTTTTGTATGTATATATACTAAACAATTGCATCAATCTCAGCAATATGGAAAAAGAAAAGAAAAGAGAGAAGCCAAATCTTTCCATCACTTTAGTTTCAACCATGTTTTGAGTGCACTAACATGTGATAGATACCCTCACACACTTCCATGTTTGTCTTATGTTCTTTTATGCTTCATTTTATTAAACAACAACAATAATAATGCATTTAAGAATTCCAGTTTTTTTTTTAATTTTATATTTAAACACCTGATTTCTCTTTTATTCTTTAAAATTTTTTTTTAGTTTTTACCATTATTCATTAAAGACCATTTTAAAGCATATTTTCACCCACTTTCTCAAGTCTATATATACACACCTCATTTATGGAATGTTCACCACATATTTAAAAAATTACATAGAACAAATGAATAAAAATACAATGAGCGGATTTTGAAAGTAGAATCAACACTGAAAAAATTAAAGTAGAGATTGAATGATCATTAGATGATGATCTAACGATTCTGAAAATATCCATAGATTAAAATTTGTGGAGGTTCCAAAAACTAGCTTTATATATATATGATCATTCATTTATGGACATTCATAAATAAAAAATCTATGGACATATTCATTATCAACCGTTGGATCTCGATCCAACGGCCAACATTATAAATAGTAATTAATACAGTACCAAATAAAATAATTACTGTTTAAAATATTACAACACATGATTCTACTGTTTATTAACGTTGGATCCAACAGCTATAATTAAACATCTATAAATTTTTTTATCTATAAACACTCATTAAAAAAATGTTTTGCCATATATAAATATACTGAATTGTTGATGATATGGAGCTAGCATGTTGGATGAGATGATTGACTTTGAGAGCATGAGCACTTGCACTTGCACTTCCATCTCCATTTTCACAAAAAAAACCCCCACTTTCAGTTTCAGAATCTCCACTTCCACTTTCACAATGTGAATGAGAGAACTATTCATGCACTGAATACAAGTCCGTGACACCACCACACTTCAGTACATGTCTCTTTCTCATTACTCCCACCCAAAATAATTAACCAAAAAAACAAAACATCCAACACCACATACACCCAAATCCATACCATTATATTTTCCAAATTTAAACTTAATTTTCAAAAAAATAAGAAATAAATAAATAATATAAACACCACCACCATCACCTTCATCTCCATTATCCTTTTGTCTATAAAACCCAAAGTCCTTAATCACTAACTAGTGTTCTCATTTCAAGTGCAAGAACAATGAACATTAATGTTGTGCTTGCACTACTAGTGTTACTGCTCTTTTCCCCTTCTTCTTCTTCTTCTTCTTCTTCTTCTTCTTCTTTTACTACTAATTATGGTGTGAAAAATGGAAGTGGTTATTGTGAAGAAGGTGGTAAAGTGATATTTAACTTTGGAGACTCAAACTCTGATACTGGAGGACTGTTTGCTGGACTTGGAATTTATATTCCTTTGCCGGAAGGCCGGGTGTTTTTCCGGCAGTCCACCGGCCGGCTCTGTGATGGCCGCCTCATCATCGACTTCCTCTGTGAGCACTACTAATTACTACTGCTACTACTACTGTTGTTGTTGCTATTCATTAAATTCACTATTTCTTTTTTTCTCTTCTTTAAGTCCCTCAAAAGAATATTTTAAGTACCTCTCTCTCTCTCTTTAGATAAGCGGTAATCTAGATCTAGAAACATCCCACAACAACCGTTAAATCATCATCTGACGATTGTTGTTTTATTATAAATATAACCCGGAAGTGAGATTAGTATCACTAATCTCACCTCCCGGATTAATAATAAAACAGTAACTGTTAGATAGGTGATCTAATGACTATTGTAGAGAGTCCCTAAGTTCGTTTTCTAAGGACATCCCCAAAAAACATATTGTTTATATAATATATATATGTATGTATTTTAGAACTTTACACTATCATTATTCATGAGAATGGAGAATCAAGGAGCTTGGTCATTTATAATCATTTTACTTGATTGATGATAATATGTATTTTAGAATAAGTCCTCTGAACATCTATGAACATGTATATACTATAGAGACGAAAATAAAGTTGAAAAAAACAAAAAGAGGTGGCATTGGGTTTAGTGGGGGAGGGATGTACATACATAATATATTTGGTTTTTTGTAATTGTGTATAAATTGTAATTTTTTTTTATAAAGAGAAATCATGGGAGAATTTAGGGGACCGTTAGATGGTGATTTAATGGCAGTTGCTGGTTTGCAAAATGAATGATAGGCCCTTTACATATATGTATGTATATAGGTATACATACAAAAATAGATATAGTTTTTATAATGGTTTATGTAATTGTAATTATTTTTTTTTATGGTTATACATATAAAAAACCAAAAATATATGTATAAGGGTTAGAACTTTCTTGATCAAATAATTTTTTAATTATTTGGTTGATTTTTATTTATTTTTTGGTAGATGAATTATATAGATTGTGAGATTACTAGTTTTGGTAACATTTGATAATGTCTACCAAAAAAAATCACCAGAGTGCTAAACTGATTTTGTATTACTTTACTCATAATATGTGTATATTATTATATATACATATGATAAAATAATATTATCTTGGTGTTAAATTAGATTAAATTTAGATTATGTAGGAACTAGTGTTATTAAAACTAGACGACACCAGTTGTTTAAGCTGTTGAATCAGTGAACCAGTGTCTTGATTTTTTAATTAGATTAAAATTGTAATTTAACTAGTAAAAGCCACTATGAATGTAATTTAACTAGTAAATAAAAAAATTAAATTAAATTAAATTAAATTATTAAAAATATTTAAAAATTGATCCGACATTAACTTTGTTAATCCGATGGTTGAACTGATAATCCAATAACTTGACATTTTGACTGGTTCCATGTTGGGTTTGATTCTGATACTATTGAAGCAACATCATTCATGGACCACAGTCAACTCCAAAAAAACTCAAAACCTTTGTTTTTGGTCCCTATGACTTTTAATAACACTGAAAAGTAAGGGATTGAAAATTTGAAATAAAAAAGAATTAAATGTAGGGGTTTTTAAATAACTTTCCTGCCAACTCCCTACACAAGTTCAACCTTTTGTTTTACTCCCTGTATTGTCTTTCTCAAATTACACAATCTTTAGGGGTCTCTCTCTGTGAATCTAGCAATAAATGCATGCAACTAGCTTCACACTTTTTGAAGTCATTTTATTATTATTATTTTTTTTAAATTATTATTATTTTTTAAGTTGAGACTTGAGAGGCACTGGAAAAAAAACTCAAGAGGCCTGACAAGTCTCTTGTGTTGTTGCTATCCAGTTGTCTTCATAAATCCCATTATGATTCACAGCATTAATGAATGACAACTTTGTACTCATTCTCTTGTTTCACATCAATTCACATGTTTCTTCTTTTGCTCTCCTTAATTTTTTTTCCAATAAAATAAAAAATATTAATAACATTAATCCCATATTATAACTTACTGTTTCATATATATATATATATATACAAATGAGAATCAATCATCTATGGTTTGAAATTTACGAACGTTACTATCAAATGTTAGATTTTGATCCAACTGCTCAATACTGTTTTATAAACAGTGTTAGTACTATTAATCCTTGATTATGCCTCACTCAGTGTAATATCATGTTTAGCATTGTTCTTACCTATGAACGTACGTTGCTGATGTTTTCTATATTCTCATATATATATATATATATATATATATATATATACACAGGTGAAAGCTTGAATAGGAGTTATTTAAGTGCATATATGGAGGCATTGGGTGTTAGGATCGGATTACCAGAACAATGACAAGGCTGCACACTTAGTTATGAAGACAAGCACTCTGCTTTTGTAAGAATGGTGCTAAGAATGTGAGGAAGCTTGACAATGGTCACTTGTGTTTCTCACTGAATATAATCACCATTCAAACATACAACTAAACCAAAGAAAAAACTCGAAGAGAAGAAGCAATGGAGATCACCAAAAATAACTCTCATATTTCATTCAATTAAGCACTGTGCATTAATACAAACACCGGCCGACCAACCTTCATGGTTATACAAGACATAGCTAGAGAATATTCAAAAATAGCCAAACATTACAAACAAACATTATAACTGTAGTAATTAAGCATCCCCGATGCATTACAACCAAGTGCAACCAGTTAAACAACATTCACACATCACTTGTATTGAATCCCGATATGAGGCACACCATCCCTCAGATTCGAGACAACCTGCGAGCAGCAGTAGTTGTGCACCACTTGATTCATTGGGATCCGATCAATCTCTCCAACATACTCCCCTTGATCAGATAATTCACCAATTCCTAGCTTCTCAGTGAATGAGCTGAACTTGCTTTTGGGCAAAGCCTTTGTAAACACATCCGCCTAACCCGATCTTCGCTCCACAATGCTTCACATTAATTAACTCATCTTTTATAAGATCACGAATAAAATGGAAGCGGGTATCAATGTGTTTAGTCTCGGGCCTGCGGTGAGTGGGATTCTGGCAATGGAGAGAGTCGATGAGTTATCACAGAGAATGATGTTAGAGTCTTCCTGCTTCTCATTGAGATCCTCAAGTAGACGACGAAGCCAAACAGCCTCGCAGTGCGCAGCCAATGAGATGTACTCGCCTGTGCTTGATGAGCAAGTGATGGACCGCTTCTCGAAACACCAAGCTATAACACTGAGCTAAGGGAGAATGCCCACCCTCGTGGTGCTTTTTCCGGTCATCTTGAGATCCTCCCCAGTCGCTGTCGGAGTAACCCAACAATTTGAAGTTTTCTCCCTTCTTGTAATGAATCCCAAACCCGATTGTTCCTTTAACATATCGAAGGATTCGCTTTTCATCGCCCTTAAATGATGCACACTCGGTGAATGCATGTACCGAGCAACCATTGAAACAAAGAAACATGATATCGGGTCGAGAATGGGTGAGGTAAAAGCAGTAGCACCGACTAATTTCCTATATCTCGTGTATCTGCTTTTCTCGGAGTTGTCCTCGAAGACAGAGCTTTCATTTGAATTCATTGGGAGTATCAACTCTTTGCAATTTTTGCATCCCTGAACTGAACAAGAGATCCCTTGCATACTTCTTCTGTGACATGAAAACAAATCCTTTCCTCTGTATCACTTCCAAGCCGAGAAAGAACCTCATTGGCCCCATATCAGTCATTTCAAATGTTTTCATCATATTCTCTTTGAAGTTATTCAAAGACTCCATCGACGACTCCCATGTATAGAATATCATCAACGATGCAAAGTAAAAGAGTATCGAATCTACCCCGCATCTTGGAGTATACGGTGAGGTTCATTACTACTCCGGGTGAAACCCAATTGAGAGAAGTGAGAGTCAATACGACTCATACCAGCCCGGGGTGCTTGACGTGAGACCGATAGAGCTTTATGGAGTCGATACACTTCTTGCTCCTTTTCATTTACAATGAACCCCTCTGGTTGAAGAACATATACTTCTTCCATGAGATCTCCATTTAAAAATGCGGATTTTACATCCAACTGATAGATTTTCCATTCCTTTTGTGCTCCAATGGATAAGAACAAACGGACGGTCTCCATTCGAGTGACTGGAGAGAACACCTCTTCGAATCAATTCCTTCTCACGAGAGTAACCTTTAGCCACAATACGAGCTTTCCTTTTCAGTAGGGTGCCGTCAGGATTAAATTTTGACTTAAAAATCCATTTAAGTCCTATTGCTTTCTTTCCATCTGGAAGAGAGGTCAGATGCCAAGTTTGATTCTTTGTAATTGCATTCATCTCTTCTTTCATGGCCGCAACCCACTCTTCACTCCCCCTGCAGCTTCTTCCATAAGATGCTCGGATCCCCATGAAAAAGAGCAAGAGAGCGGGAACTATAGAGATCGACGAGATTTCTATACCCTCGCCGGACCGCCACCGCCTTCTCCGGCCACCAATTCATCTTCTTCGAGATTAGAGAAGACCTTCGATGTGAATCCATCCGCTCATCGCCTCGATCGAACGGTGGAGATATCACCATATCTCTGCAAGGGATGTCATCCCTCCTCACGCAAGGGTGCATAGATCGAGGCACCTGAGTCAAGACATCCCCGACCAATCCCAGCCTTTTCTCTTCAAAGAACCGGAGATCTCGCCGACGTACGCGTTTCAATCTGGATCCATGATCCGATAGGCTTTCGAACGATCGCGAGAACCAATCAAGACTCGGGTCGGGTTTTGGCGCCAAATTTGGTCCGCTTCATTGATCAACGAGCATATACACCAAGCGACCAAAAAAACTCGAAAATGGTCAATGGAGGGCTTCTCACGGTCAAAGCTTCAAACGGAGTTCAAGCTTTACCGCCCGATGTTGTCGACCGATTAAGGATGTACACCGCGCCGCCACCGCCTCGCCCGAGACTCGAAGGCATCTTCTTCTCCTTTAGCATGGTACGAGCCATCTCCGTCACTGCTTCGTTTCTTTGCGTTCGGGCGACGCCTGCTTTTGCCGAGGGGTCCGTGGAGTCGACAGTTGGTGGTGCACTCCGCGAGATGGCGGAAAAGCTTCAAATTCATTGGATGTAAATTCCCTCCGCGATCGCTACGCAAAAACCTTGACTTGAAATGAGAACTCGCTTCCACCAAGAGCTTAAACTGCTTGAAGAGCTGGAATGTATCTGATTTCCGGTGCATGAAATACACCCAGCTGTATCTGGAGTAGTCGTCAGTCAATAGAAGAAAGTAAGAGTTACCTCCCGATGGACGTTGCTCCGATTGGGCCTCAAGGTCGCCGTGAATCAACTCAAGAGGTGCAGTTGCACGCTTTTGCTTTGGCCTTTGGGAAACACGTAACGAGCTTGCTTTCCCCGTGAGCATGCTTCACATGAACTCACACATGTAATCTTCGCAACCCGCATACCGCTCTTGTTCGATATGTATTTCAGCTTCTTTACATTTATGTGCCCATATCTCTTATGCCAGAGATCAGAGGCATCATCTTCTCCTTGTGCTAAGTTGGCAAAGTCAACATCATTAGCTTCTAAAGGAAAGAGCCTGTTAGAAGTCATCGCCACCCGAGCTACCTGTGCCTTAGTTTCAGTTTCCCTGATTTTGCAAACCCCTTTGGTGAACTCAATGTCGAAACCAGCATCCATCATTTGACCAACACTCAACAAATTGTGAGTTAAACTTGGTACATACTGAACATCATTTAAGCTTGTAATTTTACCTCCGCTGAACAGAGAGACACTTTGCCGATACCTTCAACTTTGAGAGCTTTTTCCATCCCCGACTTTGATGGAATGTCTTGGTGTCGTGGCAATGCTCCGAACGAGCTTCTTTCTCCCGACATGTGGTTTGAGCATCCACTCGTCTAATTAGCCATAGTCCTCCACCTTGTTTCGGTTCTTCATTGATTGCCATAAATGCCACTTCTTCTCCTTCCCTTTGCCTTGTCTTCTTTCACAACATTAGCTTCTCGCGTTTCTATACCAAAGCATTGGGCTTTTTACATGCCCGAACTTCTTACATACAAAGCATTGTACTCCCTTATGGGATTTGTTAAATTCTGCAGAGAATCCTGGTTCAGTGCGAACTGGGTCACTGCTTCTGCCGCGCCCACGCCCTCTTCCTCTGGGAGAGAAGCCACGGCCTCTACCTCTCCCTCTGTTTGGATGCTCAGAAGTATGAGCACCTCCTCTGCCTGCATACAATGCCTTCTCACCTTCATGATGATTCCCTTCAATGTTTAGTATAGCTTCATGATTTTTCAGTGAGCCACTCAACTGCTCAACTGAGATTGTATTCAAATCCTTTGCTTCTATGATCGAGTGAACAGCCTGTGAGAATCTGGGAGTCAAACTTCTGAGAATTTTGGAAACAACAGCCTTTTGAGGGAGGTCTTGCTTCAAGACTCTTATTTGGTATACAATATCTAATACCCTGCTCACAAAATCCTGCACAGACTCACCTTGCTTCATTTTGACAGCATCAAACTCTCTCTGAAGGGCATGAAGCTGGATGTTTGAGTTGTCTGAGTCTCCCTGGAACTCTGTTTTAATAATATCCCAAGCCTCCTTAGCTGTCTTGGCTTCAGAGATCCTTACTAATATCCTTGAGTCAAGTGCACGTTGGATTAGATACATAGCTTTAGCATCTTTCTTGAGGCTATCATTGATTCTGGTAGCATCACCTTCTTCACTGAATCCCTTCTCCACCAATTTCCATAGATCTTTCGATCTAAACATGGTTTTCATCATCAATGCCCAAAGGTTATAGTTCTCACCTTTGAAATAGGGTACATCGGCATCCTTTGCTGAGGAGGAGCAAGACATCTTCTCCCAGATTCAGTGACAAGTCTCTGATACCACTGTTAGGATCGGATTACCAGAACAATGACAAGGCTGCACACTTAGTTATGAAGACAAGCACTCTGTTTGTAAGAATGGTGCTAAGAATGTGAGGGAAGCTTGACAATGGTCACTTGTGTTTCTCACTGAATATAATCACCATTCAAACATACAACTAAACCAAAGAAAAACTGAAGAGAAGAAGCAATGGAGATCACCAAAATAACTCTCATATTTCATTCAATTAAGCACCAGGCATTAATACAAACACCTGGCCGACCAACCTTCATGGTTATACAGTACATAGCTAGAGAATATTCAAAATAGCCAAACATTACAAACAAACATTATAACAGAAGTAATTAAGCATCCCCAGATGCATTACAACCAAGTGCAACCAGTTAAACAACATTCACACATCACTTGTATTGAATCCCGATATGAGGCACACCATCCCTGTATTTCTGGAGACAACCTGCAGCAGCAGCAGTGTGCACCACTTGATTCATTGGGATCTGATCAATCTCTCCAACATTGGGTTCAGACTTTAGTAATGGAGCAAACTTTGCCATCTCTGGTTCATCAACATTACCAAGAAACACTCCATTTAATCTTTACATTCAAATTCACCAGTTCATTCACTTCAAATCCAAATCTTTACAACTCATTGCTCAAGGTGCTTCTGCTTTAATGATTATTTAATCTCATCTTAATTGCAGTTTAATCTCTGAGCAAGTTATACATTAATTTATTCCTGCAGTTTTGATGTTGATTAATTTATGAATAATTTTACTGACAATTAACAGCATTCAATTTGCACTGAGATTGTGAATAAACAAGACTTACTGTAACATTTTCTATGAAATTTTGATCCAAAATTATCAATTCTTAAGAATAGTAATTTTTTTTTCTGAGAATTGCCAGCAGTTAATTTCATTTGAAATGTATTGTATTTGTGAATTATCACAATACTGAATTTATAATTTATAGCACTGGATTGAGACATTGAGTTATTGTGACATTTTTTTTTAATGAAAATTGGGTTCAGAATTAAAGAAATCTTTTGATGCTTTTATGCGATTATTGATCATGATGCTAAATTTATAGCACTGAAATATTAATCCAAAAGTATCATGACCTCTAGGTTCAAAAGGTTTGGTTGATGAGCATGGTTTTCAATAATGCACTCTATACTATAGACATCGGCCAAAACGATCTCGCCGGTGCCTTTTCTTCAAACAAAACTTACGACGAAGTTATTGAAAGAATACCACTCATCCTTTCCGAAATTGAATCTGCAATCAAGGTGATTTTTTTCCCTCCATTTATGATTATATGTTCAGACCAATATTTATTTAATTAGCCAATGAAAGTGAGACTATTTGTAATGATCTCAGACTCTGTATGACAACGGCGCGAAGAATTTTTGGGTGCACAATACTGGCCCTTTAGGCTGTTTGCCTCAGAAACTCGCATTGCCAAGAAAAGACGACAGTGATATCGATCAGTATGGTTGCCTTAAAACACTTAACAATGCGGCTCGAGAATTCAACTGTAGGTTGAGTGCTCTGTGTGATAATTTGAGTTCGAATTTGAACAATGTCACAATTGTCTACAATGATATATTTTCGATCAAGTATGACCTTGTTGCTAATTATACTAAATACGGTGAGCGAAATACATTACTGATTTGTAAAAGGTCTTTGTGTTTGTTTATACTTTTAATTCTCACCGTCTGTTGTGGTTTTATCAGGATTTGCGAGTCCGGTGATGGCTTGTTGTGGCTTAGGCGGGCCTCCTTATAACTATGATCTGAACAATCAATGTGGCAGTTCGACTGCTCAGGCATGCGCCGATGGATCAAAGTATATAAGCTGGGATGGAGTTCACTACACCGAGGCAGCCAACGCCATAGTCGCAGCTAAGATTCTCTCTACCGATTACTCGAAACCCGCTCTTAAGTTTGACTACTTCTGCAATGCCTAATGCTCTCTTATATTTACACACTGTTACATTACAATGGTCAGTCACACTGAGCTTGTTTTGTTGAGTTCACAGAAATCAAAAAGAAAATTAAAATGGTCTTACTTTCTTGTCAATGATCATCATCATAATTAATGTGAAGAATTTGATTAAACTTATTGAGAAACTTTAATGGTAATAATTTTGTTTTGAATTATATGTACTACTTACTAAAAACTATAAGAATAAAGTTGTACTATGAAGTGGCAGTGGAATTGTTATGATGAAATTGCTTGGCTTCATTCTCTGCATATTTAAAGAATCAGTACTTGATACTTTTTCTATGAAATTTGGAGTGGTTTACTATTGTGGAGTTCCATGAAACAGAGATTTGATGATAATCCTGTTCATCAAATCTGATTCATATTGTTTTTTTTTCATAATTCGTACATATTAAAGTAACTAATAGTACCGCATCAATAAAGTAAGTATAGATTTTTATTAAACTTCAAAATAGACTAACACATATCAAGAAGGAGCGTATTAGAGTAATTAATAGTCAGCATCGGTGATTCTACGAACATATAAGTCTTTTCTTTTGGTTCATTTCACCGGAAGATGATAAGAGTTGAAGCAATCGTTATATAAATTAGGTTAAATGTCCAAATTGCCGAGAAAACCGCTCATAATTTTCATGCATTGTACTTTGATGAATAATTCTTGTCAATAATGCATTGCATCTTCCTTTTTTCTCTAATGATTCTTGTTTAGTTTAGAACTTTAGACTAACTTGTTGCTGGAAAGTCCAAAGGAGATATGTTAACTTAAAATATCTGCATGTTTGTTCCACTATATCAATCATCTGCAAGTCCTTTATAATTTTTAATGCAGCAAAAACAAAGAACTTTATATTTTTCTTTTTTCCTTTTGATTGTATATATATATATATATATATATTGCTTACCTAAGTTGATCAATTATGAAAGTTGGTCATGAATATCATATTAACTAACAGCTGTTTTCATGCACCAACTTTGAGTTCATGAAGGGGAGTGGTGGTGGGTGTCCTATTGTTTCCATTCTACTACTTATGATTGAAACTTAAGTTTAAATAAAACAAAACAAAAAAGAGTTTTGTTTCAAAGCACTTGACCATTATCAGATTGATCTTTTCGTTTTTTTTTTTCACAGTTAGTTCTTATTAAAAATATATATATATATATAAACTTGAAAGATATTTATTTGATTTCACAATTTTCTTACCCCAATCAAAGATACAGGTTGAAAGAGATATTAACATATTCAATTCAATTTCTTACTATTTTCTGCAATGAAACATCAAATGTGCATGAAAAACAAGGCAAAATCAGAGTCACAATCTGATTGCTACAACTAACTGAAAAAACATAAAAAGACATTCAGAAACAATCAAACCATACAGAAAATGAAAATATCAAGACTGAAGTAACATAGATGCAACATGGCCAATCCATGCATTTCTTTGACTTTTTCAAACTCAGATTCCAGACAATGTTGCTGTTTTTATGATACACACAACCCATAATAATAATAATAAAATTAATTAATAAAAATATAAAAATGTACAGAAGCTACAGTGTTACTTCCAGTGGCCAGCCAGCTTGGTATGGACTGGCAACACTCTCTTCATTATCCACTTTGTGTTACTGTTTTGCCCTTCTCTTCTTCTTCTGCTTCTTCATCTTCATCTTCTTCTTCTTGTTTTCTATATTCAGTTGACACTAACTGCCATTATTGAACATGTTTTTGCTTTTTAAGCACTCACATTGATGCTTACTCATCATACCTTTTTTTTTTGCCTTCATATATACTCCCATTCATTCTCTTCTTTCATTGTCCCTTTGAGATCTTCAACTTTTGTTCCTCTCAAACCATGTAATACTGTCTTTCATTCTCATCTTTCATTGTCCCTTTGAGATTTTCCAACTTTTCTTCCTCTCAAACCATGTAATGCTGCTTTCTTTACATGTTTTTTCATTCTCATCTTTTATTGTCCCTTTGAGATCTTCAACTTTTCTTCCTCTCAAACCATGTAAAGCTGCTTTCTTGACATGTTTTTCTGTTCATTTTTTCTCATATATTTGATTGATTTTTATGTATCACAGCATTGTTTATAGTTTACTTGAATAATATCAGAGCATTACAGTAGTGTCTAGATCATGTAGTCTCTGTTTTTTGGTATCAAATCTGGAACTGCATATAGAGTTTTTTTAGATTGAATGAACATGAATTTGGAGGAAACATTTGTTCCTTTTCGTGGTATCAAAAATGATCTTGAAGGAAGATTGAGATGTTATAAGCAGGATTGGTCTGGTGGTTTCCGAGCAGGAATCAGGTGAAATCTCATTGATGTTTTCTCTTAACAAGTTTGCATTTTGATTTCTTGAGATTTATCAGTTGGTTGATGGAGTTCTAATGACAGGATTTTGGCTCCCACCACATACATTTTCTTCGCATCGGCAATTCCGGTGATTTCCTTTGGAGAACAATTGGAGAGAGATACAGGTAATGAGAAAAAAGGAATCACTTGTGAGATTGTGAAATTTCAGTATTTTTCTAGCTTTTAATTCAAGTTAGTTATGGTTTTTGGTAGATGGAGTTCTTACTGCTGTTCAAACATTGGCATCCACTGCAATTTGTGGGATCATACATTCACTTGTTGGTGGTCAACCTTTACTGATTCTTGGAGTTGCCGAACCGACGGTGCTTATGTATACATTTCTGTTTAATTTTGTGAAAGATAGAGCTGATTTGGGTCCAAAGTTGTTCTTGGCATGGACTGGATGGTAGGTTCAAATCTCTTCCAATGAAAAGATCAACAAAAGATCAAAATTATCTTTATCTGCATTGGTTTTTATATTGTTTTGTTCTTTGTTCATAGGGTGTGTGTTTGGACTGCATTTTTGCTGTTTTTACTGGCAATTCTTGGAGCATGTTCTCTTATCAATAGATTTACTCGTGTTGCTGGAGAGTTGTTTGGTCTTCTGATTGCAATGTTATTCATGCAGCAAGCTATAAAAGTAAGCATTCAGTTGAAATTTAAGCGTATTGGCTTGTTGATAAATAATGATGTATATGGAATGGATTTTGTAGGGACTAGTTGATGAATTTCGTATTCCCGAAAGAGAAAATCCAAAGGCATTACAGTTTATTCCATCTTGGAGGTTTTCTAATGGAATGTTTGCACTTGTTCTGTCATTTGGTCTTCTACTGACTGGACTAAAAAGCCGTAAAGCTCGATCGTGGCGATATGGAACTGGTAAGAATGACTCTTTTAGCAATTAAATAGAAATTCTTGCTGGCAAAAGAAATTCTTCGAACATTTGCCAACATAATCTTGCAGGTTGTCTTCGTGGTTTTATTGCGGATTATGGAGTGCCATTGATGATTCTTGTATGGACTGGTGTTTCATACATGCCCGGCAATAGTGTGCCAAAGGGGATCCCTCGCCGTCTTTTCAGCCCGAATCCTTGGTCTCCGGGTGCATACAAAAACTGGACAGTAATCAAGGCAAGTAAAAAAAAAAAAAGAAATTTGTATGAATTGAATACAAAATTTAAAGAATCACGCTCTTTGTATATGTATCTGCAGGAAATGTTAAATGTGCCATTTCTCTACATAATCGGAGCTTTTATTCCGGCGACAATGATAGCTGTCCTGTATTACTTTGATCACAGTGTTGCATCTCAGCTTGCTCAGCAGAAAGAGTTCAATTTGAGGAAGCCTCCTTCATTTCATTATGATCTACTTATTTTAGGATTCTTGGTACTCTCTTATCCTTCAATCTTTTCATCAACAAAGCTCACTGTTTTCAGTAACATTACTTCATTTGCAGACATTGTTATGTGGTCTGATTGGAATTCCCCCGGCAAATGGTGTCATACCTCAATCTCCAATGCACACAAAAAGCTTGGCCACCTTAAAGCATCAGGTAAACAGTTGAATTGGGGGAAATTTCACATGCTTTATGTGCTAAAAAGTTACAAAGCAAACACAAACTTTGTGCAGCTTCTCCGTAACCGTTTAGTGGCTACAGCGCGCAAAAGCATGAATCAGAATTCAAGTTTAGGACAACTATATGGTAATATGCAAGAAGCATATCAGCAAATACAGACTCCACTCATATACCAACAGCCAGCTGCTCGAGTACGTAAATTGTAGTTAGAATTATCTGCAAATGTACAACTGCTTTGAATGTATAGCACTGCTATATATCATGCAGGGATTGAATCAACTGAAAGATTCAACCATTCAATTGGCGTCAAGCATGGGGAGTATCGACGCACCTGTGGATGAATCAGTGTTTGATATTGAGAAGGAAATTGATGATCTTTTGCCTGTGGAGGTCAAGGAACAACGCTTAAGCAACTTCTTGCAAGCCTTGATGGTAGGAGGATGTGTTGCAGCAATGCCGGTCCTTAAGATGATTCCAACATCTGTTCTATGGGGCTACTTTGCGTTCATGGCTATCGAAAGCCTGCCTGGCAACCAATTCTGGGAAAGAATCCTACTGCTTTTCACCGCACCAAGTCGACGATACAAGTTAGTTAATCTCTCTTTTTTTGTCTTCACAATGTCGATGTGATTAGTAGTTATTTCTCTAACAAGCGGCATTGTTGCAGAGTGCTGGAGGAGTATCATGCAACATTTGTTGAGACAGTGCCTTTCAAGACAATCACTGCATTTACTGTTTTCCAGACTGCTTATTTACTGTTTTGCTTTGGAATGACATGGATTCCGCTGGCCGGAGTTCTTTTCCCTCTGATGATCATGCTGTTGGTTCCTGTTAGACAGTATGTTCTTCCCAAGCTTTTCAAAGGAGCACATCTCACAGATTTGGATGCGGCTGAATACGAAGAATCTCCGGCTCTGCCATTCCATCTGACCACTGTAAGATAAACCGCATCCTAATTTTGAAAACTTGTGTATCACTCTTAATGTATCTTTTTGATTCATCTGCAGGAGATTGACATGGCATTGAGTAGTCGTTCATTTGCCGGCAGTGGTGAGATATTGGATGAAATTGTAACTAGAGGCAGAGGCGAGATCCGAAGAATGAATAGCTCTAAAGTAACTAGTTCAACAGCGACACCAATAGGTCTTAACAGTCCCCGGTTTTCTGATAAAGCATATAGTCCTCGTGTTAGTGAGCTGAGACGTGAACAAAGTCCTCGGCTCAGTGGAAAGGAAGGTATCAGTCCTAGGCCTTCAAAATTGGGAGAGAGTTCTCATGCTTCAACTTCTTCAAAGTAGCATTGCAGATATGAACTTTGAACTTTGGACTTTGATTGCTAACATATTCATAGTCAGCTGTGTCTTTTGTAAAATTTCAATCCATTATCTGTCAATCTGTTCTCCTTATTTCAATCCAAAGGAGACTGTAATTCATAAACATCACACTAATAAAAGAGGAATATCTCTGATTGATTTGAATTTCATTGTTCATATGTTGTTTTTGTCTGTCAATCAATACTAGTGTCTTCTGCCAACCAAGTTCAAGAAATGGAACTCATTTGGTACTAATAATCAGTAAGAAGCTTATCCTTTGATAAGAAACACAACAAGCTACAATTTTGATAGTAAATCTAGTTGCATATTAAACTATTTCACTCCATTTATTGACTTGAGAGACAACTAAATCTGAAAAGAAAAAGGAAAAAAAAAAATTCCAATTTTTAAAACTTTTTGAGATTTCCCAATCTCAATGTGACTTATTTTTATGGCAGGTAGCAAGGTAGAGAAGACATAAGTGGTACCGTTGAAAGTGATAGCTCCCAAGTGTTGGTACTATGTGGTGTTGGGAAACAAAAAAAAATCTCGGCATTAAAGTAACAAAATCCAATGCTTTTTTAATGCTTTCCCTTGTCATTGTTGCTCTTCATGTTCAGAATTTCTCAGCAGTTTAGTGGTAAAAGTCTTTTAGATTTGTTGGATATCTGATCAGTGAATGGGTTCAGAAGGGTCTTCAAAGGTGACAATCCATGTAACTGGATTTAAGAAATTCCATGGAGTGTTTGACAACCCAACAGAAACAATTGTGTGTAATCTTAGAGAGTTTATGGAGAAGAAAGGTTTCCCAAAAGGTCTTGTGCTTGGGAGTTGCAATGTTCTTGAGGTTGCTGGAGAGGGAGCAGTTGCAGCTCTCTATCAAGTTCTAGAGTCTGCTGTTACTGACCTTGATGTTGAATCTTTGGAAACAGAGCAAGTTATATGGGTTAGTTGCAGTTAATTTTCTGATACTTTTAAAAAGTTGTTTGTTATTCATTTGTTGATTTGTAGTTTGAGTTTCTGCTGAATCATTTGGTTTTTGATATCTTTGAAGAGTTTTCATCCATACTATTACAAGATATCTTTTTATCTTTATGCAGTTTGTTTGTAGTAAGGCTGAATATCTCTGTGTAGAAAGAATATCTCTGTGTAGAAAGATTAATGTTTCACAGAATCAAGATTAGAAATACCATGCTTCAATTTGATAACTTTGTGTATGTGTGTGTGTATAGATGTATGATGTTTGGAATGCTTTGATTGAGATAGATGGCATTTATTGACAATACTACTATGTGTGTGTGTGTGTGTGTGTGTGTGTGTATGATGTTTGGATTGTTTTGATCGGAATAGAGTAGCAATTTTTTTGTTGATCTTATCTGTAGATAACTCTTTAGAGAGATTACTATATCACAATTAATGACCTTTGAAGAGTTGTTATCCACAAGGCATTCACTGACAAGAATTGCAGCAATATTGCAAATACATCTTATTCTATTTTTCTGTTCTTGTATACAAAAAAAATCGGTTTGGCTCAGCTTCACCTTGGAGTAAATAGTGGCGCAACAAAGTTTGCTATTGAGAATCAAGCAATCAATGAAGCTACATTTCGTAGTCCAGATGAACTAGGATGGAAGCCACAGGTTAAGCTTCGTCTATTTTATTAATTGCATTGATTTGCAAAATCTAGTTCAACTATTAAGTTCTTTGAGTTTTATCGGTTGCTTTTCAGAGAGTCCCAATTGTTCCTGAAGATGGATGTTTATCACGAACTCGAGAGGTACTACTGATTTTTGTTATTTCTATTTATCTGTCAGTGAATTCAAATGTATCACAAAAATCAATCTCAATTCATTAGCATTTTTGCTGCAACGCAGACTTCTCTTCCTGTAGATGAAATTGTTAAGGCCTTGGTGAACATGGGCTATGAAGTAATACATTCAAACAACGCCGGTCGGTTTGTTTGCAACTACGTCTACTATCATTCTCTCTTGTTCGCAGAGAGGCACAAAATCAAGTCAATCTTTGTACATGTTCCTCTTTTTTATACAATCAATGAAGAACAACAGATGCAGTTTGTTGCTTCACTCTTGGAAGTGTTGGCTTCATTGCATTAGAGCATGAGCTGTTAATTGTGATGTTTGTGTATATTCCCAATGTATGTATATTGGTATCGAAGCGAAATAAACGCGTGCTTGTTTCTTGGATTGCAAATTGTGATGTTTGTGTGTTTGTGACATGATTTAAATCATAAATCATGCATCTGTTTTCATGAATGTCAGAGACCTTGTATTGTATTATTTCTGCAGTTCATTTCAATCTGCAGACTTTATTCATATATGTGTTCCTATTTTTTCTGTAAATTCAAGCATGTTTTATATTGTTATCCATTCCATTTTATTAAATCAGATACATAACATTATATAATTTATCCAAGACTTGTATTTGAACTTGATATGTTAAAACTGCATTGCAAATAAAATCTAGTTCTTGAGTTCATTGTTTAATTGGTAGACTAGTTTTTCAATGGACATAGATATTAAGTATTCAGTAGATAGTTTGTAACAAAGCACATGCAGGCATAGATAACACATGAGGACTCACTACAAAACAGAGCCCAAGCATGACTCATTTCCCCTACCAATCTCATCTGCAAAAAAACCAGAGGATGAACATATGGGAGGTGAGGAATGCACATTCTATCCTACAACTACAACCGGAAAAAACGAGATACAACAACCGATGTTTTAGCATCCATATCTTTGATTCTCGCCAAGTGATTGAGGCTCGCCTTGTTGCAAACAAGATATCGGAGGAATTGTGAGTGTCTGAAGAGCTCCATAAGCATTCCAACAGAAAGGATCATCCACCAGCTCCCCTTCAAAAGGAAGCAGTTCCACTTCAGACATGGTTATGTTTGTGCAAGGCACCGAATCACTGCAGGCGAAGTGTATCGGAGGGTTTCTGACGTCGTACGTACCCTTTATGTTTGAGTATGATATGTCGGATACAAACACTGCTGATGTCTGGTTCATGCATGCTTTGGTCAGGCAGTAATACTGGTCTATAATGATGCAGTTCCTCACGTTCTCCATTATTATGCCGTCAAAGGTGATGCCTGATACTGAGCCCATGCCTCCTTGCCATGTCTTGATCCTGACTCCATTGTCCGAATTTTTAATCACCGCATTCCTGACAGTAATATTCGATACACATGCTTGTGAATTGTGCACACCCAAGCTTCCAATGCTGCATACACAATATGATACTATAAGACAGACGATACGCTAGGATACAATACAACACATGAACTCAAACTATTTTGTGTGTATTTGTATAATACCTGATGCCGTGGCTGGGTCCACAGGTCACATTCTCAATGTCCACATCCGCACATCCGGGACCGATGGAAATGCAATCATCACCTTTGGAATTGGAAAAACAAACAAAGGTAAAGATACTGAGATCATAACTCAATGCATCAATCACATTTAGAAACAACCAATTTACTGCAGTGCAGGTAAATCCTGCTCACCATTGCTTATCATTGAATTGTAGATGGCAACCTTCTTTGTGTTCTCAATGTGTATTCCATCTGTGTTAGGACTCAGTGCCGGAGAGTTTATCGACAAGCCTTCGATGTGCACGTCTTCACAACCGTCGAATTTAACATGGAATTGTGGGCTGTTCTCAATGCGCAATTCCCTTACAGTCAAGTTACTACTCATGAAGAATCTGATAAGCTGAAAATAACAACCAGAAGACAATGAATAACAAGAAGCCATATTCTTGATGAAAAGAGTTTAGTGACGAGATTACCGACCGCTGGACTATCACAAGGACCGGGCAATGTGGTTCCATTAGGCCCCTGAAAATGATCAAAGAGAACAACATTGATTGTATCAGTCAGTGATTGAAAAATCAAAACTCTTGAATTCATGGCATCAATGACATACTCTGTGTGGCTTGCAGGGGAGATTCCACCACTTCTCTCCATTGCCTTCAATGGTACCTTCTCCTCTGAGTGTCATGCCATCAACTCTATAAAACACAAGCCATTGATGCTTACTATCAGAATCTGGCCAGCAATCAGGACCATCAGGTGGCATCAACACACCATCAACCTAAAAAATTATTAGTCACAAGAACATCAACATTTCCTGTTGCACTTGAAGTATCAAAGTGAATTCAAACAATGATAAAATACCTGAAACACAAAACCAGGCTTGCAGGGGCCAGAGAAAATGCTGGAAGTGATCGAGAACAGACCGTCTGATGGGACGAGGAGAACACCGGATTCTGTCGAGCAAGCAGCCTTCCAAGCTGACCGAAATGCATCAGTATCATCTGT
Source organism: Dioscorea cayenensis subsp. rotundata (assembly GCF_009730915.1). Taxonomy (NCBI): domain Eukaryota; kingdom Viridiplantae; phylum Streptophyta; class Magnoliopsida; order Dioscoreales; family Dioscoreaceae; genus Dioscorea; species Dioscorea cayenensis. The sequence goes on along the minus strand of NC_052476.1, from coordinate 21,356,618 downwards.
AGAGCCATCACCAACTGCACCAAAGGATCTCACATTGAAAACACAAGGATCAGGATCAGGTTCAGGATCAGTATCTGGTGGAGGAGAAACAGGGGCTGAAACAGGGGGCTGAGAAATATGATGGTCATTGTTCTTGTGATGATGGTTCCTCTGTTTGTGAAAATGAGATCTTGCATTTGAAGGCACTGTCATTGCAATGCAAAGAAATAGAATCAAGTGAAATCTTTGAATTCTCTTCATTGCAGCAAGAAACTATTAAGCACTCTGTCACTCTGTTTTTCCAAGTGAAAACAGAGTGAGCTCTATTTATTTTGCATTTTTGAGATCTCAAAAGGACAAGAAAAGTGACTCACTCAAAAAGGAGGTGATGTAAAGAGTGACATGTGGCTTCATGTGGTTGATTGAAGGATCATTTGTTTCTTTTTTTCTCTTTTTCCCTTTTTTCACATGAAACCATTTACTCTGTTTTCATTCTATCTCTCTTTGACACCAATGTGACAACAGATTTATATTGTTTATGTTGCCTTTTGCTTGGTTTGTTGTGAATATCAACAACCTTCTAGACTTCACCAAAACATTAAAAGATTATAATTAAAGTGTTTAACATTTATTTATCAAAAAAAATTAAAAAAAAATGAAGACAAATAGGTACAAGAGGAGGTCATTGCATGGATTTGTGGTTGAGGAGAGAAGAACATATCATGGTGATGAAATGAGAGGGAAAAAAAAAAGGCAGTAGTCCCGTGAACTTGTGTTGTACTTTAGTCTCTTGTGGCTCAAAAACACACAAACACACACACACAGAAAGACACAGAGTAAGCAAAGGAAATGGTGTCACGGGTGCAATGCTTCTCATTAGTGTTAGTATTCATTCTCTCATTTTTGTGGCCCCCTTCATGCACACACATATAAAAAAATAAATATATATGAGGACCGGTAATCTAGGGATGTCTCCGATTTCAAAATTTAAGGACGTCCTATAGTAGCCATTAGATGATAATTCAACGGCTATAATTATTATAAACAGTACAAAACACGTTTTACATTGTCATACAATAATCGTGTAAAAAGATATACAATACTTATATAAACAAACAACCGTTGGATAATGATCTAACGGCTGTAAAAAGACGTTCCCTAGAGAACAATGACAACAATGATCTAAGTCGTCCCATAGATTACCATTTCCCTATATATGTATATATATATATATATATATAAAAGTAGTTATTAGAAGACATGCATGGGTCTAAATATCACACTCATAATGATAACTTAATCTAATGTTTTTATGTTGTACATTCACATCACCATAGAGCGACCGACACGTCCATTCCTAAAGGAGGGTCTCTGAGCAATATTTTGACTTAAATATTTATATATTAATAACAATATTATTCAATATATAATTATAATAATGCTATAATATGCTCATCAATCATATTTAATTCTTTTTCTAAAGCATATGTAGGTCTATGTAGAAGTTTAGATTGAAGGAACATCATGCTAAAATGAGCTCCTGAATAATTGGTTTATGATAAGTTATATAACTCTAATTTTGATTTAAATAAGCAAGGAAATAAGTTTGTGAGTGACAAACAAGGGACAAAGGAATATATATATATATATTTATGATCCGTGTGAGTCTTAACGTGAGCTCAAGCTTTGTCTCTGAGTGTCACGAGAAGCCATGAAGAAAACTCTGTGTGATGCTACTCTTCATTCTCACTTTCATTTCCAAAAATGGATTTTAATTTAAGGACCAAATTCCAATACTTTGTTTCACATGTCAAGCTTTCTTGAGACTTCTAATTCCAATCACTAGTGTCACGGGTTAATGAGATTGTTTAGTGCTAATCTTGATTAATTAAGGACAATTAAATTTACATTAGTATAATTTCAAGATGGGGTCTACATTCAAGACAATGTATGGTCTAAGTTTTGTCAGAGTGTGAGTGTTTATAACTTTATATATATATATATATATATATATATTATATACACTAGAGATCTAGTCAGTCATTCACACATTGTCTCAAACTAAACTATTTTATTTTGCAGCTTTAAGATTGGAGATTAGTGGTGGATCTTTGTCATATCATTTAATTCTTTTGATGTTGTTATCTTGGATTGACATTGTGGTTTCTTTAGCTTTAATTTGAATGTGAATAGTTTTCTAGTTTTTGGTTGTAAATAAAGACAACAAATAGAACAATTCTCCATCTCATCAGTTTGTAAATAATTATAAAAATGAACTAAATATGGACTATTTGATAATTAAAAAAACACACAGAATAAAACAGTAGCAAAAAGGATCTGTCTAATAATTTTGATACTGAATTAAAGTCATTGGTATAACAAAGACAAACAAACTTCAGTGTTCAAAGATAATACAAACTGATTACATATCTCATTCACTTGTAGTTTACGAAATTGATCGAAAATGACAAACAGAAGACAAGGGGCATGATAATAAGGATCACATACTGCAGAAATTTCGGGCCGGAGCCTCGGTGATCCATACATAAGACTAGACAAATATCGACATCTATCTGTCTCTTATATGTGATTTTACAGATCAATCGTTACTTTATACGGGAGGCGGTAAACGGGTTAGCAAGGATACCCATCAAGTGTTTCAAGGAGCCAATGCTTTCGGTCTGTTTGATTTACACTGCTGGCAGCAATGGTGGTACAATGTAGCAACAGACTGGGAGATGTTTCACAATTACACCAAATACGCTGCTAAATCACCCAATACAACAGGATACGGTTCGTCACTTCAGGCGTACATCAAGGCTATCGGTATTGTGAATAGTACAAAGTCACAGACCAAGGAAGGCACATTGTTTCCTTGCATGCTCTGGGATCAGCTTCACTAGAACTTCGGTCGGCACTCCTTTTAGTTCTGGTCATCATAATTCATCGTTGGATATCAGTATTGATTAATATAGCCTGAAAGAAGCTCAATGCTAAACAATTTCAAAGATTTACCATGAGGCTTGAAGTTAAAGAGAGGGGGAAGGTAGCGGCCATTAGGTAGACGGGTGTTGGGGTCTCGAAGCTCGTCAAAGAAGGGATGTATTAATGCATCCAACTGCAGCAGAAAAAAGTATGCTCAAACAAGAATGTATTTTTCCAAGCATCAGTCTAGTGTGTGGATCATGAACAAGTACTTACAGCAGTGCTTCTCAAATTTGGCGAGTATTGGAGAAGCCGGGAAACGAGATCTACAGCCTCAGGCGGCATTCTTTTGTGGAAGATCTGTGAATATAGAGTATCAGAAATCAGGATCATGAGCATTCGATGATGTGAAATAAGGAGAGTAATAAATTCAATCATGGTACCTTGTGCCATGGGTGCGCTTTAATTTGTGGAAATTTAAACTCAGTGTAGTTTGGATTCATGCATTTGATTTCTTCCCTTGTTGGTGTGCCCAAAACCTGCAAAAGTAAAATTTCAGACAAATGCCATATAAGGAAACTATAACTGTTACAATCAATACGAGAGAACAAAATCAGTCATCCAGATCACCTTTATAATTTCAACAAGCTGGTCCACTCCACTCTCACCGGGAAAGAGAGGCTGTTGAACAGTAAAGAAAATTGAGTTCTACAAGTTACTCATGAAAAATTGTTCTGGTATAGAGAGAGAGAGAGGATAAATTGCAATGAAGGAATATATCACTTTGAAAAGACTACCTACCTGTCCAAGCAGGAGTTCAGCAAGGACACATCCAGCAGACCAGATATCAATAGCTGAGGTATATTCAGTGGCTCCAAATATAAGCTCAGGAGCTCTGTAATATCTAGAGCAGATATATGATATATTTGGTTCGCCTTTCACCTGAGAGTATGCACAAATTAGACAAAATCAGACTAAGTTATACAGCAAAACAATGTTACTTTCAACTGAAGAGTCACTAAATGTGTACCAAGACTTTTGCACTTCCAAAGTCACAGAGTTTCAGCTGATGTGTATGTGGATTAACCTATTCCAAAGGGAGACAGTCATCAAGTGAAGAATGACAACATTCATTAGAGAGGTAATGAATAAAACTTCTGGACAAATCTCATCAAAGTTTGGAGAACTTCAATTCTGAGTAATATTCATATAACTATTAAAAGGAATTTGTAACTACAAAGCTGAAGATACCAGAAGATTTTGTGGCTTGATATCTCTGTGGCACACTCCAATGCTGCCATGAATATAAGCCAATGCTCTAAAAATCTGCCAAAAGACAAATAAAATCAGCCTCACCATAATATATATCAGTCAACAACCTACAACTGCTAAGCCATGACAAAAAATCTGAACATAAATATTTGAATATGAACTGTTGGAAGAAAAACAAACATGTTGCAAACAAAAGCTTTGAAAATACACTTCAAGGTTGCAAAGATTGTAAACTTGAGGCTCATCCTTACCTGGTAGCTATAAAGTTTGACATAGATCATTGGCATACGCTGGTTCATCTTGTTGTAGTGTTTGATTACACGGTGGACAGTCTCAGGTACATATTCCAGAACCAGGTTAAGGTACAGTTCGTCCTTTTCCGTTGTTGAAAAGAAACAGTGTTTTAGAGATATGACATTGGGATGGTCAAGAAGACGCATAGTCTGCAACTCCCGGTTTTTATATCTCTTGTCTTGAAGAACCTTTTTTATGGCAAATGTTTCTCCAGTCTCAAGGCACTTCGCCTACATATCATCAGTTGTATCACTGGTCAAATAAATTTTTACTACAAAAAAGCACAAGCTCAATATGAAGAATGCAGCAATACACACATTCACTCAACTATGTTGCAGCTGCTTAATTTCTTTTCAATAACTGAATTGAAATATATATATATATATATATATATATATGCTTAGGGAGTAAAACTAACCTGGAAGACAACTCCAAATGATCCATGTCCCACAACACGTTCAGCCATATAGCTAATGGTCTGCTAGTAAAGTGTACCAGAAAGTTAACAGAAGGAATAACAAGCCAATTAGAAAAGGAAAAACAATCAATCTATTCATACAGATTGCCTCAAACACATATAACAGTGACTACAGTAATTACCTGTTTTGGCTGACCATTTCTACCGCCGATAGTAGTTACAATTATATGTCCTGTTTCAGTCCCATTGCCATCAATGACTGTGGCTTCAATTTCCTGAGTTTAGACAGAAAACACAACAAGATACCTGAGTTATTTAATAGAACAGAAAGCTTCTAAAATGAATAACAAAAACAAGAAACATAAAGATCAGAAAACAATGCATAATCATAATTTACCTTATCATCTTTTATTTTCATGTCATTCATTTCATCTGGCAACTTGTCCACAGCATTGTTAGTACCAGTAGTGGCTTTCAAACCAAATGATGGCACCACACTCGCTGAAGCCATCCTACACAAAATGAAACCTTCTAAGCCCTAGCTTTGATGTTCTTGTACAATCACTCCTACTACACTGAATCTACGCAATTACCTGTTAAGCAAAGAACACAATAATATCAATTAACAGAGAAATTATGGATCAAAAGTTGATGATACTTTTCTTGGAAAAAAAGAACATATGCACATAGGCCAGGATATGAGAAATTACAAGTCCCAGCAAATGAAAACCAACATATCATTTTTTAAAGTTGAGAATGGTGTTGCTTCCAATTTACTGCCTTTCACTCAAATAAATCAACAACTCTATCAAAAGATATCATACGAGTTCTAACTGTTAGAATAGGAAATTCAAGTAACAAAGAAACAAAAATTGAAAATAAAAATAAAAACAGGAGCATAAAGATTCAGGAACAACCAGAACAACAGATGAACTATGGCATCAAAAGAAGGATCAAGTTTGATATCCAAGCGATAGAAATCATAAGAAACGAGACAAAACAAAAGTTTTGAACAATCAACCAGCATAAAAGTTCATATTTTTCCCGAAGTTCTTCAGAGATCCCGAACTCACAAATGCTTGCACCAAACAGGGAAAATCAAAAACACCAAAATCCTAAAAATGGTTAGGGAAAAAATCCAACTTTTTTTGTGACATCTCTTCAACAAAACACAATATAACTGCATAACAACCACAAATGCCAAAAAGAGCTCGATCAATAGAGACCCCAAACCCACAAAACCCATCCCAACTACCCAATTCCTCCAAAATCACAACATCAACACCATATAAATCATTAAATTTCCCAATTTCCAGCTCCGATCCACTCAACCCCCGATTCCACCAAACCAAAAGGCTAAAACTCCACTAAAACTAATAAAATCTAACAAAAATAACAGAATCAAAACAATATACTCACAAGATCGATCCACAGCATCGCACAGAACAATACTATTCCTCGAAATCGATCTCGATCTCTTGCGCGGGTTCTAAGTCGGAGATTTCTTCAATTCTTTTCGTGAATTTCTATGGAATTTTTCCGTCTTCGCGAAGAGCAAAAGAGAGCAAGTAGTGATGGGCCAGTCAAAGCCGAAGCAATATGGGCTACAACAATCCACCCTTTTCCCGACCTAAAACCCGACCTATCCCTTAAATATCCAATAAAAAACCTCCACGTTGGTAAGTAACTCACAATACGTTAAATCAGTGGTTTCGAGGTACTAGTTCGTCCAGGCAGTTGACCAGTCAAACAATTAGTACAACTAAACTTTCCGGCTTGCTGACAAACGCACCGAGAAAAGGAACCGCAACACTGGACCATTCTCTGGTTTTTTAAATTGGCTTTATGTGGGTTCCTCTCTTGGGTCAGCTTTTTAGGTGGGGTTTGTTCAAAAGGAGTGGGCTGCGCGGAATGGTTTTTCTATTAATCGCGGCTGAATATTCCGCAGCAATGTCCAAGAATCAATTACATCCACTTATTGTCATACATGAAAGGACCATTATACCCTTACTGTGTTATGTGGTTCCTGTTATCTTATTTTATATTTATTAATAATAAAAAAAATATTATCCATTTACCGGAATCAAAATCAAATACATCCTCATTTTTTTATCCCCTAGAGATTTGATCTTCTTGTTTATATATATATTATTTTTATTTATCCATTGCTATATTCATACTATTTGAAATTCTACAATTATTATAATTTTTTTTTCACAAATAAATAACAATCTGTCCCCAGACATAGTTATTATGAGTTTTTAAACTTTAGTGGAATATATATATATTTTTTCCTCTCTTTAAAAATCACTACATTGATTTTAGTAAATGGGCATTAATTTATAAGTTTTTAATCTCACTCAATGTACTGAGGATGTAAAAGGAACAAAATTTTAAATGCATACACAAGGGCCAAAATTAAATTTAATTATTATAAAAAGATATATTTCACTAATGTCTTGAAACTTTTTAACATAATAAATGAATATACAAGTTTTACAAATGGACAAAAAGGAGGAGAAAAATGCACCCCTTCATTCATGTACACAATTATTCCTGGATGATCATGAGTTCATAACAATCACTGAAACAGAAAAAGAATATATATTTTTTTAAAATAAAATAAATCAAAAACAAATGTTAGTGTATCAATCTAAACTTATATAAGCATTGGGGAAACATTTTGAAAAAAATGAGCTTTTCGCCTTTCTGATCTGGACAAAGAAACCATAACAAGGGATGTGAAGCAGTGCCACAACAAAATACCTGAAAGAGTTTGTAAGAAAGAATTCAGAGTAGTGTGTTCATTAACATGAAAGAAAATGAACATTGAACAATTAATTACCAGAGAATAATCCATGGAGTATTAAGCTCAGGAAAAAGGTCAGGCCCCCTGCAGAAAAATCAATTAATGAAGCTTCAAATTGAAACATTTGTTAAAATGAAATTTGCGACCAATGTGTTCGATGAAATGAATGCATGTATGTGAAATGCTCACCATGAAAGGTCCCAGTTATGTAAATGCATTTGGAAAGCCACATAGCTACAACTCCAAAGAACAAAATACCCTATCCGGAACCAAGGAAAACTCTGCAAGTAGAACAAGGTTCATATGTAATTAATTACTTTGATGTTACAATAGACTTACTTAGACATTGTCTATTCAAGCAGTAGAATACACACCATGCTATTGAGAAAAGTGTCGAGGAGAAGAAATATAGCATTAACACTATGCATGCTAGCTGTTATCTGCCGAGCGAGGTAACACAACATATGTTAAAAACAAAATCATCGTGATCAAATAAAGAAAACATTTAACTTATGAAATTTTCACAGCAGTATAGGAATAAAAACATTTTGGAGTTCATTGATTTCATAAACATCGCTGTAATACATAGTGCCTACCAGGTTGACCTTGAACTGTTTATCTGATGAAAAGAGGTACCAGAAGGCCCCAGAAGACAATATCTGTCAGCACCACAGCACCTGCACTGGCCTGTTCAAGTGTCAGAAAGAAAAAAGAAAGAGCTGAAGATTGGGAAATCAGTCAAGCGGGAAGAAAATTTAAAGAAATAGAATCATGCCTTTCAAGTTTAAAGATGTAATGAATATATGAAAACAATAGCCATACTCATACACTGGAAGCTTTCAAGAAAACTGTATGAACAAGTGACATTATTTAGAGAAAAATCATTTGTGAAGTTTATATTTGAGTGCAATAAACATAAACAAGAACTGAATAAGCTGACAAAACCAGGTTCTGATAGGCTAACCTGATAAATAGCTTGCATGACATACCCCCAAAAGCCAGCATTTTGGTGTTTCTCTTCTTCAAGATATCTTTGCAGTTTGGGCATGCTCCTGTTTTGTTTTGATCTGTAAGTCAATTTTATAGAACAATTTTCTTCAAGATCCCCCTCCAGAAGTCCTTTGGCCTCCTCATTGTCAGGAGGATGATATTTTGAATAGATCCAACATCCATGAGCAGAAATGCATGCACCAATCTGTGAGAAAACATGAAATCAGTTGGGTTAAAAAAAAAAGTTGAAATAGAGAAAGTTTGATGGGCATTTGCATTTTCAGACACAGAACACCATTTCTTCGATGCATTTACAAATTCATCTATATGATTGGTGTGTATGGGAGAGAGACAGATGATAAATAAAGACAAAGGAGCATCATTAGGAATTCTACAAGGCTCTTTCCAGCAAAAGAACATGGGCCAACTGATCGACCTCTCAGCTTAAGTCTCAATTGATGGCCACATAGAACATGCACTATGATCATGTATTAGCTTGAAGTCACACAGAATAGGAATCACTCAATGAAGTCAACTTTGGGAAACAATTGAACCAAACAAAATGCTAGAAAGCAAGTCAGCATGGATTGCTACCCTTGTTCATAATGAAAGACATGCAAATGAAGTTAATATCTTCAAAAACCTTAAAAGTCACACAGAAACTGAGGCCTACTATACAATTTGTATTTATTTTTCACAAGCAAATTTGAAGCCAAAGCCAAGATACAAATGCTTGACAGAAATACATCAGAATGCAGTTTTTGTGTATGTCATGAACAACAAATTTCCTGACTGCATTAAAAAATTATCAGCATAAATCCTAGGTCCCAAAAGTTGATCAGGGAGTGGAATAGGAACATACCACAAAATAGATGATGACTAATACAAACGTCCACCTGCAAATCATCCAGGAAAAAAAGAATAAGAAGACATGCAATCAACTAAGAGCTGATAATTGAAAACAGACCACACTCCAATTATGATGTCGATCATATCCACTTGGCATGCATATTACAATATACTATTAACATTTTTTTTTTTCAAAAACTAACTGCATTAATAACCCTGCAAAAAACCGGCAAGCACACTCATCCTTGTATAAAGTCTCATATCTGCAAAATGTAATTCTAATACATTGTGCAATTCTCATTAAATTTTTAAAAAAACTACAGTGAATATAATTATTCGCATAATTAGCTGAAACATTTTGTGGATGCTCCAAGTCTCTAGAGTAAGAAATTTTGATTCTACCACATTAGAAAAACAAGCAGGCAAGATTCAGAAAACATTCGACACTACTTTGTTCCATTTGGTAAGCATCATCCAACCAAAACTCCACAAAAGATCAAATTTTAGGCAACAATCAAAGTCTCAATAGCCTCCAATGCATCAAATAACTACCAAAACCTAAATTATTCAACTAATAAAAGCTCATATTCCTTAAAAAAAAAACTACTAATATCATGAAACCAACGAGTGAATTAACTCCACAAAAGATCTAATTTTAGGCGACAATCAGAGTCTCAATAGCTTCTAATGCATCAAACAACAACCAAAACCTAAATTATTCAACTAAAAGCTCAGATTCCTTAAAAAACCTAATAATATCATGAAACCAACAAGTAAATTAGGGTTTAAAACACACACACACACACACAAAGGGAGTAGATTTCACACTGAGTATAGTAGTAGAAAGCGAAGATCCCATCGAGAAGAACAATCCTGTAGTAAAGAAACCATGACATACACAACGCCGCACAGCTTCTGAACACCAAAATCCACAACGGATGCATCGATCTCCAGCACGGGAGCCACAACGCCGACCATCTCAACGCAACCCTTTCCAATATAATCATCATCACCAGCGTAACAGGGCCGATAAGTAGGGCAACAATGGACGCCGCATTCCACTTATCCCAAAATGGATCGATATCCATGATCGCCGACGAACCAAAGCTCCGAATTTTCTCAGACGAAAGAGAACGACCAGCAAAACACGAAACTATTTGAACTTTTGGGACGATGAAGTTATATACCTTAAATGACAATAATACCCTCATATTTTTACGTTTATTCTCCTCATATTTCCGAATCCCTTCCCAATCCTGGTTTAGGGTAATTCAGTCATTTTTGAGAATAAAAACAGTTTATTATAATAAATTAAAAATTATTTTAAAAAAATTCAAATATAAATATATTTCTGATAAATTAGATATTTTTGAGGATAAAATTGAATTCAATGATAACTGAATTATGAAGATTTTTGGACTGAATTATCTTATTTTAATTTTATTTTAATTAATAGTGCAACTATTCTCCGTAGAATTCTCTATAATTTTAATTTTTATTTAAATTTTTTAATATATGAGATGTTAATCTTTTATATGTGCTAGTATCACTCTTTATCATTTAAATAAATACATTTTAAATTTATAAATAAAATTTTAAAAATAATATATTTTTTATAATTAAAAATTTGTAGATTATCTTCAAAGCAGGAGTGCCTGTAGTACTAAAAAAATAGCAAAAACTTAAATATTAAATTAAAATATTTGAATACCTTGATTTATTATTCTATAGTTTAAACAAATTACTTGATATTATATTACCTAATTAAGTATTAATTTTAAAATTTTAATCTACCAATTTATTTAGACGCATTCCAAAATTAGGAGCCTAAAGTAATGGTTTTTCAAGCAAAATTTTATTTGTGAGACTTCTTATAACCCAATCCTAATATTAGTTAGGTGAGACTTGAGAGCACACATAGCCTAAAGCAATGGTTTTTCAGGCCTTATTTTTGAGCCGCTCAAATTTTCAGCAAAATTTTATTTATGAGACTTTCATTATTAATTTAAAATATGCCAAATGCTGTGGAGTGAACTTATAACCCAATCCTAATATTAGCTAAATGAGAGCACACATGCAAACTATCATTGTCTTGATGCAACCTTAGAATTTATATGCAATTGTCGCATTTATAAAAATACCATTTTGTCAGGGTAACAACTATGCGTGCGCACGCTCCTTGTGTGTGTGTATATATATATATATATAATTGTCGCATTTGTTATAAAATCATACAGTGCAGTCATAAGTTTACACGTCCCACAAGATGATGCTAATCATCACCATGATGATGTACTGAAAATGTAAAAGGAACAAAATTTTGAATGCAGACACAGGGACTAAAACTAAATTTATTTTTTTAAAAAAACATATTCACTAATATCTTGAAAATTTCAACATGACAAATATAGCATTGCCTGCTAAACTCATACACTACAATGCTAAGTAAGACCAAGTTTACAAATGGACAAAAAGCAGGAGACAAATCCCAAGCAATCATTCTTGTACACAATTATTCTTGAATGGATCATGAGTTTGTAACAATCTCTGAAACTGAAAAATGTATGTTTGTATATCAATCTGATCTTATATAAGCATTGGGAAAAAATTTTGACAGAAATGAGTTTTTCGCCTTTACAACCAAGACAAAGAAGCCATAACAAGGAATGTGAACCAGTGCCATGCACAAATACCTGAAAGAGTTTATGAGAAAGAATTCAGAGTATTGTTCATTAACTTGAAGGAAAATGAAAAATGCATTGGCATTGAACAATTACCAGAGAGGAGCCCAGGGAGTGTCAAGCTCAAGAAATGGGTAAGGCCACCTGCAGAAAAATCAATTAATGACACGTCAAATCAAAACATCTGTTAAAATGAAAGTTGTGATTAATGCATTCGATGAAATGAATGCATGTATATGAAATGCTCACCATGTAAAACCACAGGCATGTAAGATCCATTGAAAAGATACATAGGCACAACTCCAAAGAATGAAATACGCCATCCGGAACCAAGGAAAACTCTGGAAGAAGAAGAAGAAGAAGGTTCATATGTAATTGCTTTGTTGTATACAATAGATTTATTGAGATATTGTCTACTCTAGCAGTAGAATACATACCATGCTATTGAGAGCAGTGTCAATGAGAAGAAATATAGCATTAACACTATGCATGCTCGCCATTATCTGCCAAGCAAGGTAACACAACATATGTTAATGAACAACAACATCATGATCAACCAAAGAAACCCTTAGCTGAAGAAATTTTAATAGTAGTATAGGAATAGGAACATTTTGGAGTTCATTGACTTCAGAAACATCACTGAAGTACAAGGTGCCTACCAGGTTGACCTTGAAATGTTCTGACAAAAGAGGTACCAGAAGGCCCCAGAAGACAACATCTGTCAGCACCACAGCGCCTGCACTGGTCTGTTCAAGTGTCAGAAAGAAAAAGAAAGAGCTGAAGATTGGGAAATCTATTTGGATGCAATAAACATAAACAAGCACCAAATAAGCTGACAAAACCATGTTCTGATAGGCTAACCTGATAAATCACTTGCATGGCATACCCCCAAAAGCCAGCTCTTTGGTCTTTGTCCTCTTGTTCAAGATATTTTTGCAGTTTGGTCATGTTCCTGTTTTGTTTTGTTCTGTAAGTTAATGTTACAGAACTATGTTCTTCAACATTCCCATTCAGAAATCCATTGGTTTCCTCATTGTCAGGATGATGATATTTTGAATAGATCCAACAGCCATGAGCAGAAATGCATGCACCAATCTGCGAGCAAACATGAAATCAATTGGGTAAAAAAATTTATAATCGAGAAAGTTTGATGAGGATTTGCACTTTCAGACACAGAACACCATTTACTTCAATGCATTTACAAATGCATCTATGTGCTTTGTGTGTATGCGAGAGAGATAGATTCTAAATACAGACAAAGGAGCATCATTAGGCATCATGCAAGGCTCTTTCCAACAAAAGAAGGTGAGCTAAGTGGTAGACCTCTGAGAGAAGTCTCAATTGATGACCACAAAGATCACTATGAACATGTACTAGCTTGAAGTCATACACCATAGTAATAGTCAAACCAACCAAAAAGCTATAAAGCCAGTAACTGAGCATGGATTTCCTAGCCCTTGTTCATAATGCAGGATACTAGAATGAAGTTAGATTATCAAAAACCTTAAATTCACAGGAAATCCAAGGCCCACTATTCAATTTGTGTTCATTTTTTCACAAGCAAATTTGAAGATAAACGCAAGATACAAATGCTTGTCAATACATTAAATTTTTTAAGCATAGCGGGAGCTAACAATTTGGACAGAACTACATGAGAATGCAGTTTTTGTGAATGTCATGAACAATAAACTTTTCTAACTGCACTAAAAAATCATCTGCACAAATTGTTGATCCCAAAAGTTGATCAAGGGAGTGGCATAGGAATATACCACAAAATAGATGATGACTAATGTGAATGTCCACCTGCAAATCATCCACAGAAAAAAGAATTAGAAGACAAGTAATCAACTAAGAGCTAATAATGGAAAAGAGTCCACACTCCAATTATGATGTGGCTCATATCCACTTGGCATGTGTATTACTATACAGTATTCACCTTTTTTTTCTTCAAAACCTCACTGCATTAAAAACACTGTACAGAAATGGCATGCTCACTCGACACTCATCTTGTACGAAGTCTCATATCAGGTAATATCAGTGCAAAATGAAATTTTAATACATTGCACATTTCTCATTATGTGCCATAAAAAATCTATATATATATAAATCCCTACAGTGAGTATAATTCCCTTAAGTAGCAGAAACATTTTGTGGATGCTCCAAGTCTCTAGAGTATGGCATTTTAATTCCAGTACATTCTGATTAAAAGCAAGTTGATTAAAACAAACAAGCAAGATTCTAATAAAAAAAAAAAGCAGGCAAGATTCAGAAAACATTCAAGACTAATTTGTTCCATTTCATAAGCATTATCCAACCAAAACACCGCAAAAGAACTAATTTTAGGCAACACTTAATCTCAAGAGCATATAATGCATCAATTAACAACCAAAACCTCAATTATTCAACAAAAAGGTCAGAAATCTCAAAGTGTTTCCGCTCCGAACACACTTGCAACACACCGGGATCGTGATCGTATCTTCAAAAGAACCAAATTCCTTAAAAGAGACTACTAAATTCATGAAATCAACGAATCAATCAGGGAAAGAACACAAAGGAGTAGATTTCACACTGAGTATAGAAGTAGAAAGCGGAGAGCCCATCGAGAAGAACCATCCGGGAGAGGAACCATGACATACACAACGCTACTAAAGGCTCTGAACACCAAAATCCACAAAGGATGGATAGATCTCCAGCATGGGAGCCACAACGCCGACGATCTCAACGCAACCCTCTTCCACCTCGACAGCAACACCACAGCCACCACCGCCGGAAGGACGATGATCAACGCGCACACCGGCACCTGCCACTGCGCCCAATACCCAAAACCCTCGCCCTTATCCGCCATTATCGCACACGAACCAAAGGTCCGACTTTTCTCAGACGAAAGAGAAGACGGGTAGAAGAAGAAGCGAGAAGTATCTTAAATGACAATAATACCCTCAACTTTTACGTTAATTTCCCACTCTTTTTGTGACAGTCACAATCTTGGAATGGGGTACTTCAGTCATTTCATCGTAGAAGCAGTTTATTGTAGCCTCAAATATTGGTAGGAGTTGTCAACGTTTTGCATTTTAATATTAATATTAAATTAAAAAAAATGCTTCCCAAGTGCTTATACCAGTGTTTATTGTTTCCAGAATAAACACCAAATTAAAAACTTATTATTAAAAAAACATAAATTTAAATATAAATAAATATTTATGATAAAAAAATAATTATCATTTGCTAAATATACATTTCTAAGAATTTTTTTAAAACACATACAAAACATAGCATATATATAGACGGAATCAAAACACTTTAATCTTTGGCATATAAATCAAATAAATAAATAAATAATTCAACAATTCAATCACTAAAAAAACTTAGTAATGGACTATTGAGCTATATCTTATTTAAATTATTTTTTATTAATGATTAACATACTAAGCCACAAGGTGTGATTAATTTATACTGTAATTTCCAATAATATTTCTTATACTTTTTAACTATATAAAGAGTAATTTGGTCATTTTCTTGCGAGTAAAAAAATCATTAGCTTTTTCTTTTTCATTAATAACAATTAAAAAAAATTATCTGTGGCCTTCTCGAGATGAGGTATTAAAAATTTTGTAAATGGATAAATTTTTTCTCACAACTTGTTTTGTATATATAATGTAAAATTATTTATTTAAGTCATCCAAATATTTACTATTTAAATCAACATCCACTTTTAAACCATTTTAATTTTTTTTTCTCCCCTACCATTCATCTAAATCTAAATGCTTGTTTTAGAGACTCCAATTATACTAAAATCATTAAAATTACAAAAATACCCTCGTTCTATTCCGTTCACCATTATGCTGATCACTCATCAATTTTGCACATAAATCTCTAATTAACAAACACATTTCACCAAATAAACAAATAAATATTAAAATTAAAAAAACAATTAAATTTTAAACAAGGAAAAAAATAGAGAACATACTCAGTGTAATACACCATAATGGTCCAGTCATATGTCTGCATGTCCCACAAGATGATACTAATCATGATCAAAGGAAAAATGATCCTTAGCATAAGCAACCATGCTGGATTCACTCCTGTCCAGCAGCTTAGCCACAACTCACCTGATCTAACTCCGATCACATCCCCGTCCCGATCCCGATCCCCGGCATCCAAAAACAAGCTCTCATACTCTGTTTCACGGTCTTCATTTTTCCGACGAAATTCATAGACCCAAATAACCCATAAAGCTCCGACGAATGCTCCGGCGATGAGCGCGAAACAAAGGATGGTGTACCAATGGATGGAAAGAGCCATGTTAGTCTCTCATTGTTCAAGTGACATGGGGACATAGACCATAAGGTGAGGTTTGGGCTTTACTTACTAGTCTTTGTGAAGGAGAGTAGTAGTAGAGTTGAGCTGGTTGTTTTGACTGCATGGGTGTTTTTGTAATTTTGTTGTGGGTGTTGGATTTTTGGGGGACAGATGGAGACTTTTTATTGGCTGATAAGGTCCACATAAATAATGCTCCTCTTTGTTGGCCTTTTTATGTGAAGCTACTGGTTTTGTTATGTTTGTCCGGTGGGTGGTATTAACTATTAATCACCCAAAATCATGTTTTATTTATTTAAAAAAAAAAACATTGTTTGGATTACAAATTTAAAGTTTCAGATTTTATAAATTATAAACCGTACTCGAATGGTCAATTCCAGTTTATTTTTACACAAAAGATAATGTAATTTTTATTTGATAAATCTTGATTAATAAGAGTCAAACTTTTGGAATTGAATTATAATCTGAAACAGTTTATAATCAAAATATTACGGCTATGATTTCATTTGAATTTTAAGATTTATAAAAGCGGAATAATTAGTTTAGAATCAAAACCAAATTAGAATTGAACTGAGATTAGATCAGGGCTGATTTTATAGAAATGAGCTCCATATAAAATTATAATAAATATGTTTTAAATGTTTTTTTATTAAATAATAAATATATAATAAATAAATTATCATAAATCAATTAGAAAAGATAAACTTTAGAGTTTAAAAAATAATTATGTTGATAGAATCACAAGATGATAGTCAATAATAAAATTAAATATATATTTATAAAAATATATATAAATTGTGAGGCTCTAAAAATATGATTGGTCTTATTATAAATGTTATAGTTAAAAAAATAATAATAAATAAAAATTTAAAGTATAATTTTAAAAAAAACATATATTATGAGATACCGAAAAATTATGGGAAGATCAAATTTGTTGCATATTGATATTATCACAAATTAAATTTTATAGCTTAAAAAAAATTAAAATCTGCCACGATAATTATGTGCATAAGATAAATACTCCCTCCGTTCTTAAATACATGTCGAAAAAAAAATTTATTCCAATATAGTTGTAATCTTACAATATCAAGATAATATTTATTTATTATTTTTAATTTTACCTATCTTTAATTTCCATATTTATAGTTCTAAAAAAATGTATGGTTTCAAAAAAGGGATAGTTCAGTTATTTGGTTATTTTTTATGTTAAAATTTAAAAACAGAAAGATATATTTAGGAACAGAAGGAAGGCGTATTAAATAAAATTTTAAATAATTTTTTTTTAAAATATAACTGTGAGCCCGAAAAGGGTGGAATATGATGTTCTCGTTGTCGTCGATCTCAATGCAAGTTTCAACGGTGATGATTGGTTCGTACAACAGTATAAATAGATGTCTGCGAGACAACATACCACTATCGAGACTTCGATCTCCTCGCGTTCCTCTCTCCCTCTTTCATCTCGTGCTCTCTAATGGCGGCGTTCGATGGCTCCAGTGATGCGGGTGAGCTCTTGCTTTTCTGGTATCCTTACCGATTTCGCTCCCAATTTCATCACCTTTCTCTCCTTTCATGCCATCAATCGATGATCTTTTGCTCACTTTCCTTTTCTACTTCTTTGTCTCTGTGATTTCTATAGTTTTCTCATAGATTTCTATCGTTTTCTCATATCCATGTTGAAATTTTACGTTTTTATTTTTTGGAAGGATTATAGAGATTATTATTGTATTAAGATCAAAATTCATGCTGTTTACTTTGTTTATTTGTGATCTGGTATTGATCATTGCTTGTTTTGAAGATTTTAAAGAATGTTGTTTGGATTTGGGATTGTTTTACTTGGAGAAAACTCTAGGCTGACGCTAAATTTCCTGTGATTCGTCAGTAGATACAGGTTTTTGCTTGCATTGTTATGGCTTTTAAGGTCTGTGCTTTTTGATGATTCACAAATATGGGTCTTTGATTTCACTGGGCTGGACTAGTTCTGAAGTGCGATAATTTATTGCATATCTTCTACTCTAGGTGTTGCATAACCCTAACTGTAGAATTTCTTGTTGAAGTTGATCACAAATTTAAATTTTGAACTCAAAGCATTTGGTTGATGTCGTTGGATGTCTGGGTTGCGTATGTTCAACAATAAAAGAAAGATATTTGGAATGAATTTTGATGTGGCAATTTAATTGTCTGTCAATCATAGAGGAAGTTATGTATCAAGCATAGAGTTCAATGGCTTTTTCCAATGAATCTGTGTTTGTTTCCTTGTGGTATGTGTATATATGAAATTGCAGTCTCTCATCTTTTCACATTGTAGGAATCAATGGTGAGACTCCAAATCAAACTGTTCAAGATGCTCAGCAGCATCCTATTTCGAAGGAAGAGATTGAAGAACAAGGTATGTGTACTTTCCTTTTTTTAAGCTTCACTGCAAAAATTTATGCCAAATGCCAAATTTTCTTGTGGAGATTATGTCTTTGTACATTTTCTTCGGCTGCTTTATTTGATTAACTTCTAGTTACATTGCATATGATTTTGATGTAGAATCTGCTATCTCTATATATTCACTGCAATCAATAACTGGTCTATGCAAACATCTTACTTCTCACACTGTATTTGCTTAGTTGTTGATAATGCAATGTCTAGAACCACTGCTTCTGCACACCATTTTATTATATATTTTACCTATTACCTTAGGTCTCTTATGGTACTTGACCTCTAGTTTCTCACACATATTCTAATTGTTTTAGAAAGGAGAGCTCGTGTCAATGCTGCCTGGGAGAAGATGAATAGTGGGCTACCTTCTAAGTTTTCTAAAGGTCTCTTGAATAAGCCCTGTTCAACAGGGAACAAGGCAACAACTAAACCTATACCTGTAAGCATTCTATATCTGTGAATATAGTCAGTCTCTCTTGTTCTATTATATGTTATGAACTGATCCTCATAAGAGGAATGTTTTGTCTTTCTGCAATTGGCATTATGTAGAATTGGATGGTTTATCTTGGAATGGCACCGAAAAAGACATCAACGAGTGAGGTTGTTCTAGGAAAGAGGGCAGCTAATTTACAGAATGGTACAAGCGAGGAAGCTAAAAAACTTGCCGCGGCTGCTCTTTCTGCTGTTAAAGATAGTGCATCTGCTGCAGGAAGGGGAAAAGTTGAAGTAAGCCCAAGTTCCTGTCAATTCCATCTTTTTTTACCCTGCTTTGTGTGAATGGCTAATTAATTCAGTTCATTTTTGGCCCCTCTTACGAGTACATGCTGTTTGAGATCAAGTACCTACACTTCGTTAATGGTTTAAACAAATATCATTGTGTGTGTGTAGTTCTTTTGTGATCTTCTTTATACCAACACTCATAGTTTGTTTCTCATTTGATTCCTACAGATATCCGAGGTTCGTGATTTTGCGGGCAAGGAAATTGAAATAAAGAAGCTTGTTGATGCTGACTCAAAAGAGGCTGCCGAGAAGGCCAAAGCACAAGCTAATCCACCCACGGCTCTTGACTCCATTCTTGAGCAGATAAAGAAGAAGCCAAAGCTCAGTGTCCTTGACAAGACCAAGAAGGACTGGGGGGAATTCAAAGATGAGAACAAAGGGCTCGAAGAAGAGCTCGACGCGTACAAGAAGAGCTCGAACCAGTACTTGGACAAAGTCTCATTTTTGGAGAGAACTGATTATCGAGAATTTGAACGCGAAAGAGATGCCCGCTTAGCTTCACAGGCTAGAAGGAGGCCGGACATGTGCGACGACGACCAATAATTCATACCAGATCCTTCGCCCTCTAACTATTAGTATTCTTTTCAGTTGAATTACTTGCCGGCACTTAATTGTTATTTGTCATGCATGCGCATTAGGTGTAAAAAGACAATATGATTATTGCAGAATGTTTAACATTTACCTGTACATCAGTCTTGTTCAATCATTTTATGCTGGTCTAACTAAATTATTATTATCATTTTCTGTTTGAATTCTTGGTTTTTCTACTCATTCTTTTTCTCCAATTACTAGACTTTCAGAGTTTGTTTGAAGAGGAGAATTTTGTGATTGTGAAAGCCTTACAACTTATCATGTATATGGTTTCCAGGTCCAATTGTATCCACAAGTTCAGTTCCATGAACCATGGCCAAAGAAATTATCAATGTGAAGAATGTTTATTAATATCAAGAAAATTGCTTTTTCTTTGCTTACCAAAATTGTTTTCTTTATGATTGAAAATTTTGGGATTACTGCATTTGGTCATCATCATCATTTGTGTATACGTTTCAAATACATATATACATGCACTTAGATTTGAAATCTAGTTTAGTTAGTTTTCAACCGTTGGATGAATTGAAAACCCTGGTGATACAAACATTTGGTAACTTTTTTTTTTTTGCACGGTTGATTTGGTTGTTACAGTAAAACCATTTGTTTCTCTCATTACACTTCTCTCTCATTTTTTTAGATTATGTGGATGTTTTTATTAACACACCCAAAAAGAAGCGAGCTACGTCTGAGCTAAGCTTGGATATGGAAGTCTTCTTTCGTTTCTCGACGGTGAAGTAAGACCAAGCTCATGAGCTTATTATCCTAGGTCGGAACAAGTAAAAAAAGTTACGATGTATAAAAAAGGGGAGTCTTCCTAAATCCGAAGAATAAAATGAGATCCATAGCATCTACGTCAGCTTATCTGTCTGAATGTATCCAAAACTACTCGCTTTCTAGATGATCCCTCTAAAGTAGGGAGATTATACCAAATCCGTCTAGTCTAGTTACTTCGTTCCCTAAAGATGTTTTCTCTATATATATATATATATATGGCAAACAACAGTAGTACTATGTATTAGTACTATGTGTTGTACTATTTTAAATAGTAATTACTTTATTTGTTACTATATTACCTATTATTCATTAATGTTGGGATTGAACGGCTGATAATGAACGTCCATACATAAGTGGTCCTATATAAATATATATATATATACAAAATCTTAAAATTACAGGCCCTTGTAAAGCTTCTCCTTTCATAATTATTATATCCCTCAAAAGCTAAGATTTGACCTGCAAGGATCATTTAACTTAATAATCAAATTAATTTATAATCACCAAAACTTTTTTTTTTATTTCTATTTTTCACCAAGCAACACTTTCTAATAATTATGTTTTTCCCAGAAAGGTTTATTTTACATAGAAAAAAAAAAAAATCCAAGCGGGCTTACAGTCATACATAAAAAAAATAAGCAATATAAATTATTTAAAAATATTTAACCAAATACATATAAAAAAATTCCCCTTTTCTCCATCTATTATAAAACTCTGAATTTTTTAAAAGTTTAATTGTAATTTTTGGTTTGTACAGGGTTATTTATGTAAAGCCAATATTATTTACGTACATCAAGAGAGAAAGAGAGAGAAAGAGAGAAGCAAAAGCGTTGAAATTGAGAGCAAAGCTCTTGAGAGCAGTGAGTGGCCATGGCTGCTGCAATGGTAGCCTTCATCTCTGGACCAAGCTCTCTTTCTCACTTGAGAGCAGTGCCAAAACAAGCGCTTCTTCATCCCCTGAGGACCTTCTTCTCAAAGCCATACCCTAACAATCTCTTCCTGAGAAGCTCCTCAAATGGGATAAGGAGAAGATCATTCTTCATCCCTATCAGACCTTTCTCTCCTGTCATGGAATGGCAGGACTGCAGGTATTCATTGAAATTTCATCAATTTTTTACTTTTCATTGTTTCTCAGGTCTTGGATTGATGTGATTTGTTGACAAAATCTCAGTTTTTTTTTTCTTCTTTTGGTTTAGATTGCAAAGTTGGCATCTTTTTGTTTTGATTTTATAGATTTCTGTAGTTTGTTTATCATGCCAATGAAAAATTGTTTCTGAATTTATTGAATTAGTGATTGAAACTCAATTTGGTTTATGTGTTCAAGATCATTTGAAATTGAAAAGTAATTGCTTGATAGTAACAACTAACAAGAGGTCATGTGAATGCAGTGCTAAGCTTGACATCGATGTTCCTTGCTCGATTGCGTTTCAGTGTTATTCTGATCGTGAATCGATCCCGAAATGGATGCCTTTTATATCTTCTGTGAAGGTGCTTACCACTGTGCTGTAAGCACTTACTCTTTTTCTTTTTATATTGATTGTTGGGTTTCTGTAACGTCTTGAATGAATCATGATGCATTTTTATGTTTAGGTTTAGGTTTTCGTATAGAAATTGAGTTTAGAAAAGTAAACCTAATAAAATTTTAACTGAATTACTTAATTACTCATTGCTTGAAGTTCTGGAACTTCACTCTGTGGACATCATCTTGTTCTATGCTTGGATTCAGATTTCATCTTGTTGATTGTTCGTATGACCACCGATCATTGTAAATAGCTAAAACTCTTTGCAAACAAAAAGTTATAGGTGGGAATTTTGAGGAACAGAATAGAATGGAAAATGAGTTTTAGAAATTCTGTTATGTGGAGAAAGCTTTTATTGATCTTGTCTTGTGTTTCTTTTACCGCATTTGGATGAGTACAAGATGGATGATTGAAAATTTTGTTTGAATCAAATAATTTGTATAAAAGCTTTTCATCCTTATACCACTATCATGCTTGCCTGAAAGAAACAGTGTTTTAGCCTATGAAGCTTATTGATTTGCAGGTTCTAAAAGATAAACCTGCCCTGTCTCGTTGGTCACTGAAGTATGAGGTACTTGGCCGCGATGTTGAATTTTCTTGGCTAGCTCGTAATATGCAGGTGAGGATCATGAAATTATATGCTTTCAAAAAGAAAAACAATGACCTTGTTATTGTTAGTTTTAGTGTTCTTAGTTACTTACTAAACTATAATAACTATTCTGCAGCCCATTCCCAATCAGAAAATTCATTGGCGATCGCTGGAAGGTCTTCCCAACAGGTATGTAAATCATGATGATACATTCCTCAATTCCAAACATTGACCTTCATATACAATTTGCACAGAGCCAGTGGTAAAACCATCTTTGCCTTTTTATTTGTGGAAATCATTTGGCATGTTGATGTGTATTGCCGTGCTCTTCCTTTTATTGCCATGCTCCCTATCAGTGCTGTGAAATTAGTTTCATCTATAGCATATATGGTTAAGAAGCTAATATTGAAATTTTATTTTGTTTTAACAGCATTGTTAGAAATGTTTACCAGATCATCTGTACCACTGCTTGCATTGGCATAATGCATGATATTATTCACTCTTATTAAAATTCTTCAATCCAAGTTCTTGTGAAAGCCACTCTGTTAATGTTCATTCCGCTCGTCTTCTTGGTGCCAATTAACAAAGTTTCTACAGTTTTATTGTCTTGACCTATACCTTGATAAAGGATAAACATATAGACTGATTAGATAACAAAGGTTCAGTACTTGGTAATGTAGTATAGCTTTTCTCCTTACGTAACTGGAACTAATTGTACCCTTTTGTGGCCTTCGCCTACTCTCATCATGAGATAGACATCTCGTAATGCATGTTTCTGAACTGAATTTTCAAACCTATATAATCAGGTTGCGCATTCATTTTTATTCTCATTATCTGAAAACCGAAGTTGTGTGCTTACAGAGGTGCAGTTCGATTCTTTCCCAAGGGACCATCTTCATGCAGTGTAGAGGTGAGACTTATCTTCTCAGCATATTTCACCAAATGAGGTTATTCAAAACTTATTCTTCCCTGATACTATTAGTTCTTGTTCTATTCATTCAGATGAGCATCTCATATGAAGTTCCTCAAATTTTAGTTCCTGTCGCATCGGTAAGTATCAGTTATCCTTGAATTTGTTTTTCATGTCTCACATAAACAGACAACGACGTTGTTACATAATTCTCCAGGCTCTGAAACCTCTGTTGGAAAGCTTGCTTTTGAATGGTTTGGAACGTTTTGCAAATGTTGCAAAAGACTACCAGAAAAAGACGTCTCTTCGCTGAAAATTTGGTGCTGATTTCATCCAAGATTTAGCACTTTGATTCACATATTTCTCAATGTTATATTAAATTAAACATGAACTCGTGATTTTCGACGATAACATTGGAATATGTATCTTTAATACTTCTAAATGTAATGATCTGGCAGGGGAAATAAACCCCCTATTTGTCCATGTATAGTTTCACAAAGTGTACTTTGATGAAAACCATATCATTCAAAGAACAAAGCACAATAAAAGAAACAACTTGATCAAATCTTTATCTTCTGAAACATGTACCCTAGTGAAAAACATCTCCATAATAATCTCTCTATAGGTCACAACAGAATGCAGAGCCATCACACTCTTTTTAAGTTCCTGCTTTTTATTCTTGCACCGGAATTTGGAAATGACAACAGCTCAAATAAACTTTCAGAAAAGCATCCGTAAAATCTCAATCCCTTGAGAGTATTAAACAAGAAGGGAAACAATTAAATAGGATTGCAGTCAACTGTTTCAAAAAAATTATTTCAAAAATTTCACAGAAGCAGTAAGGGGGACAAGAGGGTAAATTATATATGGATGGGCTTGTCATAGGTAGCCATTGCAGCCTCCTTCACAGCCTCGCTCATGGTCGGATGGGCGTGGCATGTGCGAGCAATGTCCTCACTGGAGGCTCCATATTGCAGTGCAAGCACTGCCTCGTGTATAAGCTCCCCCGCATTCGGTGACATAATGTGGACTCCCAGTACCTTGTCGGTCTCCTTCTCGGCTAGTATCTTCACAATACCGTCCGCATCATCAATGGCCTTAGCACGGCTGTTTGCCATGAACGGGAACTTGCCCACACGGTATGCAACACCAGTGGCCTTCACCTGCTCTTCGGTCTTCCCGACTGAAGCAACCTCCGGATGTGTGTATACCACCCCGGGGACCAGATCGTAGTCCACGTGGCCCTCCTTACCAGCAATGAACTCCACACAGGCAACACCATCCTCTTCTGCCTTGTGAGCTAACATAGGCCCTGGTATCACATCTCCAATAGCATATACTCCAGAAACGTTTGTCATGAACTTCTTATCAACTGTGATTCTCCCAATTTTGTCAGTCTCAACGCCTAGCTTTTCCAGCCCAAGGCCGTCTGTGAAGGGAACTCGACCTGCTGAAACAAGAACAACATCTGCTTCGAGAGTGCTCTGCTCACCACCAGCTGCTGGTTCTATAGTCAGCTTCACACCTTCACCCGAGGTATCAACTCCAACCACCTTTGTTTTAAGCATGAACTTCATCTTCTGTTTCTCAAGCATGCGCTGGAACTGCTTGCGTACCTCACCATCCATGGTTGGAACAATATCAGGAGCAAATTCAACGACAGTCACCTCTGAACCTAGCCGACCCCAGACTGAACCCATCTCAAGTCCAATGTAGCCTGCACCAATCACCACTAGTTTCTTAGGGATTTCAGTAAGGGCCAGTGCACCAGTTGATGAAACAATCTTCTTCTCATCGATGGTGACACCAGGGAGGGATTTGACATCAGAACCAGTAGCAATTATGATGTGCTTTCCTTTCACAACCGCGCTTCCCCCATCAGGGGTGTCGACTGAGACTTCTGAAGGAGAAATAAACTTGCCATATCCCTTCACGTAAGTAACTTTGTTTTTCTTGAAAAGCCCTTCAATACCACGAGTGAGACCAGAGACTGCTTTATCTTTCTGTGCCATCATTGCGGACAGGTCAATCTTAAGATCAGAGAATTGGACACCATGGTGTGGGAATGCATGCTTGGCTTCATGATACATATGAGATGAATGGAGTAGCGCCTGAAACCCCAAAATTATCAACTATCAAGAAAAAATTCACAGAAGAGTCAACAACATAGGATAGGCAGACTTTATGGCCCATTAGTTTAACATAATGCCTGACCTCTGAATGGCAATTGTGGCATTCAAACTCTTTTTAAGTCAGACAAGGACAAGGGAATCAACGATCAACAACCAAGGTGGTCAAGCCAAATTGTCCTCAAATAATATCAACACCACAAGATCACACTAAGTGAAACTTACCTTGCTTGACAGACCTCAGTTCCCATTGATGCATAGGGAGTTACCAGCTAGCAGATTGTAACTTGTGAGAAAATGACATGATAAGCATAACACGTAGACTTTGATGAGTTGCAAGGGTTTTTCTCTTTGCAAAACAAAATCTTTTAAATTAAGAAGGAATTAGTCTCGGGGAATCATTTGGGAAGAACTTAAGTAAGTGTCTATCTCTCTTATTCTTTCCACTTAAGTTACTTTTCAAAGGCTATCCAAGTTTCCATAGTTTTCCTAATAGTACAACAGTTCAGGACAAAACAAACGAAACTAGGAGCCGATATGCCAAGAGAACATGCAATTAAAGAACATGTAGTACAGAAACAAAACAACGCAAGTCATTTAGCATGAGACAATCAATATCAAGACCAAAACATAAGAAAAAAAGACAGTCCTTTTAACAATTAATAGATAACGAAATCTAGCTCCAGAAATAGGAAATTCAAGTAAAAAACTCAAAAAATAATTTAATGCAACACCAAAGCAGGATACCATAATTCATGTAAAATTCAATACCAAAAAAATACAAAATCAATCCCAAAAGCAACATCTATTGAACGCCTTCATGAAAAAAAAACATCATAGATTTTATATTCCAGTATAAGTTTCCAATTTTCAAGGAGATCCACTAATGAAGTTTAAGTAAGCTCTTAAAACATAACATCATATCAGGAATTTCTCTTTCATACATCTAACACAACAATCAATACAACATCGCTGCAACAGATGCATGAATCCCTGAATCTAAACAATAAAAAAATCATAATTTTTTCTCGGATTAAAAAAAATTAAGAGATCACAAGCATTCAAAGGAAAACCGTAATTAATCTACCGAGTAAAAAAAAAAACGATTGTAAAAGCAATCGATTCCTTCGAAAAGCCAGAGAAAGAAGAAAAACAGGGGACAAAAAGAAACCCTAGATCGGGAGAGAATGAAAGATTGATTGCCTTGGAGGGGATGCATCCAACGTTAAGGCAAGTTCCACCTAGGGTTCCGCGCTTCTCGATGCAAGTTGTTTGTGAGCCCCAACTGCGCCGCCTTGATCGCCGCCACATACCCACCCGGACCGCCGCCAATCACGACGACATCATTCTCATCCCCCGCTGCCGCCGCGAATCCCCGAACGGCGACCGTATACCGGAGGGATCCACCGATGCCGACGAGCGCCATCGCCTTCCTCCTCGCCAAACTCGCCATCGCCATTGCTTCTTCTCCGATTCAAAGCTCATCAAAAGAATGTTTTTTTAAACACATAAAAAAAGGGTCAGCAACGAACCAGCATTTAATTACGGTTTTGCCATCCACGGCCGCCTGTGTATATCCACCGTTAGATTTGCTTCAAGATTAGATCAGCCCATCAGATTGATAAGTTCTCATTCCAAGCCTTTTTTGAACCATTGAATGAATGTGAGGATTAGTGCCCTCATCCACCTTAGCATCACCACCTTCTTTATTTATTTATTTATTTATTTATTATTTTTTTCTTTATATATATATATATATATATAAATTTGATGTTTTCGACATCGCAGAACATTCGCAGTTAAACACAGTATCAATTAAAATTCTACAGTAATACATAATTAAAGGATAGTTCGATTCATTAGTTTAGTTTTTGTTTTTAAAATTATTTATTTATTTATTTATTATTTTTTTCTTTAATTATATATATCTATATATATATATATATATATATTTTTTTTTTTATTTTATTTTTTTGCTGCAAATATAAACTTATCTATCACCTAAGTTTCCATCAAACTACTCCAAGCAACATACATCATATAAAGACAACCATGAGTAATTAAAAAAATAATTTACAAACAAAAAAATAGTTGAATTCAAACAAGTATCAGTCTATCAGACACAAAGCCTTGATACAAAACAATGGCTACAAGTTACAACACTTGTTTGAAAACACTGAAACTTCATGATCTTCTTTGTTCTTGTTAGTCACAACATATCGGTTCGTGATTTCGTCGTAGATTATCCCATAAGCACAAGAGTGTTCTTGGCACTTGATAGTGAGCAAGAACATAATTCGATTCACAGCCTTCGTTGTGAAATCGATCATCGCTTACATAGTTTACTTCTTTGCCGCTCCGCTTGTATTCTTGAATCCAAATGCCCATTGCAACATCTTCAAGTTTGAACAACTAAAACAGAAAACAAACATCAAAATAATGGAAAGAAGTTTCAGTAGAAGGCATTGAAGCAGAATGTTTATTATTACTTGGAGATTTCTTTCTTGGTGACCTTGAACGACAAACTTTGCGATATCCCGGGAAATGATGTATCCAGGGCCGTGCGCCCAAGGTGGATATGAATCGTGCGGCCATTCCTGCAAAACAAAGCCTCAGATAAATAATCGAGTGTTTCAATCGATACAATGTTATCTTCTTTTTCTGAAAACATTTGAAACTTTATTACCTCTGGGCTGATATACCATTTGCTATCCTTATCTCTGTGTGGCGAGGATTCGAATGCTATTTGACCATACAAGAGACCTTGGGGAACATTCTTCTTGAGACTAGAGAGCACTTCATCAATCCTAACAAAAGCATCATCATCGGTTTTCATAATATATTTTGCAGCCAATATCTTGATCTGTGGAAATTCAAAGCAAGTAATCGTAAACCCATTAGAGAGCTTGAATACTTAAGTTGCCTATATCCGACACTGTCATTCTTTAGTACATTTATATGACAAAATAAGCATACCCCAAAGATGCACATAGTGATTGTCTTCAAAGTGATCAAGCTGTAGTAGTCGACAAAAGGCATAAGCTGGATATCACCATAAGTTTGAGCTTCTTTCCATAGTTCTAAATTCACTTGCTTGTTTTTGTGCTGCAGGAAAAGAACACAAATGAGAAAATATATAACAAATTAGCAACTCAAGTGTTTCAATGCACAGTGCTTGATGGCCAACTTTGCAAACTTGTTTCACTTGTTGATGAAAATCAATAACCACAACAAAAGAAAACAATGCATTCATGCTTTTATCCTTCTAATGCTTCATGTGATTATGTTATATGAAGGAGCTATGCAGGATATCAATAAACCTTCAATCCAAGATCAGTAAAACCAAAGATTGGAATGTACAATGAGTATACTTACAAGACCTATAAAAAACCTCACTGCTACTTCTCCCGATCGCACCGCTTCATATTGCATCCAAGACCTCCGTATTGCCATTCGGCGCTCAAAATTATTCCCCGTTGAGAAAACCACAACAAGCATTAAAATCCTTTTCTTTGGCAGAGGAGGAGCCTTCAAGGAGTCGATATCACTGACTACATCAAGATCCTCAGAGACCGGCAAACCATTAGCTATGCAAGACAAGATCTCCAAATCACCCTCCAATCTGACTCCGCTGACCGACCAAGGATCAAGTTTCTGAAATCACACATTCATTCACATATAGCATAAACACTAAACTCTCAATCTCACACCCATCAATCAGCATCGAAACCGCATGAACTCATCAGTTACCTCTCGATAAGCAAAAGATGTCTCATGCCTCCCATTGACAGTCAAATGAAACCCCTCCATTCCAGTCCACAATGTGGCACTAAAAGGATGTCCTTCAACAAATGGCATGTTATCACTCATTCGAGCACTCCCTTTCGATGTTCGCGAAGGTGTCACACTCACATTTATCTTCTCTTGCATCACACTCTCTCCATTCCCCTCATTGCATCTAACAAGCTCATCAACAACTACACGCACTCCAAACATTCGAATTACTAAGTTTTCTAATCTAACAAAAGTACTGTATATAGCTCAATAATAGCAATTCAAATCCAAGAAAGTTCATACCTTTCGGATGAGCAACAATGGCAGGAGCTGGGCATTGCTCCCAAGGTCCCCATCCTTCATCAGGAGACCAGGAATTCATCGAAACAACTGGTAGCTCTTTCGAGGCATCACCTCCGAAGCTAACATTGACTCTGAGCACAATTGGTGGTTCTCGGATCTCATCAGAAACCCCAGAACCAACAAGCTCAATCCTGAAAGCACCAGTACTACTTCCATTAAAACCAACAGGAATTCCCACAATGCTCACTGCCGAGCCATCCACAAACCCACAAGGGATTTCAACAAACCCTTCATTCCCACCAGCCAAAAACGGGCACTTTTTCCTCCAAGGCGCCACCTTTTCTAGTTTTTCAGCCTCTAGAGTGTCCTGCAGCTCGCGCCAAGCCACGGCGCCCTCCCGAACGCCATCGGCGGTGCCGGAGATCGCGTCGGAGCGGGAGAGAAGGGTTCGCAAGTGGGACCAAGCAAGATTGTGATCAAGACCCAAAAAGGAACGGGAGAAAAGATCAGCAAGACCTGGGAGGGAGACAAGGAGTTGCGGCTTTGGAGGAGGCGGTGGAGAGGGTGGAGGATGGATCCCGGCGGCGGAGGAAGGCGGTGGCGCTTTAATGGTGGAAGGGAAGAGGGTGTAGCTGAGAGTGAGCATGAGAGCAAGGAAGAGGATCAAAGAACCTCCACACCATCTCTTCATCTTCATGGCTGGAGAACATTGAAAGCTTTCTCTCTCTCTCTCTCTCTCTCTCTCTCTCTCTGTGCATTCAAAGCTTGGATTTTTCGACGGAGGAGAAGAAGAAGAGTGTCGGTGGTTGGCCGGAGAGCTTCATTGCTCTGAGATTCCTTCTTTCTTTGGATTTCACAAATATTAGGGTGTTTTATTGATAAATATGACACGAGTTTATTAGCTCCGAAATTTTCATAATGACAATGGTTTTAATGAAAAAAAGTGGTAGTACTGATGCTTTAAGTGTTCTATGGCCCACGTCTCTGTGGCTTTTTTGACAAATTTAATTTTTATGATATCTTTCTATTTATTAGTTAAAATTAGGCGCATCAATGGTATGATGTCATACCAAATGGCTTAAAAATAATAATAATAATAATAAATTTTCATCAACTCGAGGAACTAAAATGATACTATATTTTTTGAACAAAATATATATATATATATATAATAATTGGATAAAAATAACAAACGCACTACAAAAAGAGTGTGCATATTAACTGAGAAATTAATCATCCAATCTGCAGAGTTTGGACTGTGAATTTACATTGATAAGCGATGACTTATTATTATTATTATTATTAGTTCTAATAATTTTTAAATTTAAAACTTTTTAATTATTTAATTCTTCATTTTTGTAATAAAATCAGGTGCTATCAATCTTTCGGTGGACAATAATATTTCACTAAAAAAATCTTTTTTTTAATGTTTCATTAAACAATTTCTTTTAAATTAAATCTTTTATTCCTACTTGACGGTTGAATTAAAAAAAAAAATCAACAAATAATTGTTTTAAGGTTTATATTTAATTAATTAATAAGCAAAATTTATGTTTGAAAGAATGAGATGGCTAATCGGATTTTTATGTTCTTTATCGGGTTTCGGGTTGGGTTCGGGAATTAAGTTATTAACCCGCAAAAAAAAAACCCAATTTGGCGCCGCAAAAATGCAATTTTTAGGGTTTTGGAGTTCTATTAAATTGGTTGTTACTGGTTTCATAGCCTCGCTCGTTTGGGAAGCATTTCAATGGGAGTGATCGGAATCTCCAACGCTTGCTCTACTTCGATCGTGATAGCCCGCGGTGGATTAGGGTCTGGAAGGCGAAAATTTGGTTGTTGTATGGCTTCCGCGGTGCCGGTGGAACAGTTGGATGGGTCCCAGAATCCGGTCACTGGCGATTCCTTCATCCGTTTTCATCTGAGGAAATTGTCGCCTTATCAATCGATTTTGCCATTTGAGGTCATTATTTTTGGAAATATCGCCTTTTTTTTTTCAGAGTTTTACATGTGATTCCGTGTAAAAAGTTTGAACTTTTTGATGATTGATTGCGTAAGCTTGGAATTTTGCAGTTTTTACTCTACTTGGTTCTTTTTAATTTTTTTACGATGTTTGTTGAAGTTTTCTATTGGAAGGCTTAAATATAAATCTCTGATGATGAAGTGGTGTTGTGTGTGGTTGATAGGCCTTGATGGGTAGGATTTCTGTGAAAATGTGTTAAATTTGATATTTTCCTTATAACTTGATGGGTTTCTGCTTGATTTCTCTAGTCTATAGTGATCACTTCAATATGTAAAAACTATTCAGGTGCTATCTACACGTCTCGGAAGAAAGCCTGAGAATATTATCAAGCTCGATGCAAATGAAAATCCATATGGCCCGCCTCCGGAGGCAAGTTTTCTTAACCTTTGTATCAACGGACATCAAAACCTTAAATGAACCAAAAAAAAATTGAGCTTTCTCTTTTCGCATAAGACAAAAAAAAAAAAATGCTTCTTTTGTGTTGATGCTTGCATTTCTGTACAACTTACTATAAATGATTGATGATCTTTTGCTGTAAGGAATAGGTGTGATGGTCTAAGAAATTTAAGCAAAAATTGGAGCTTATGCTTTCACCTGTACAAGATTCTTATTAGTCTTGTCAGCCTGCTTTGTTGACAATGCTAAGAAGCATGCCTTAACTTCCTTGAAAAAGATTGACATTGTTTCTTGGTAATTTAGTTGTGCTTGAGTGAGCGAGACCTGTTCGAACTTAGGTTTCAGTCTAATTGTGCTGTTAATGGAATATTATTATATTCTTCAAACTGTAGGAACTACTGAGCAAAGAAAGCTAATGGGGCTAATCCTGATGTAAGATTCATGATGAATTTGTAGGTTATATGAAGTTCTAATACTATGTGCCAGATATTATTTAGGTGGCAGAAGCATTGGGGAATCTGAAGTTTCCTTACATTTACCCTGATCCTGAGAGCCGACGTTTGCGTGCGGCACTTGCTGAAGATTCAGGTCTAGAGTCTGATTATATACTTGCTGGTTGTGGCGCAGATGAATTAATTGACTTAATCATGAGGTCTGACCTCAAAGTTCTATTGTTCAAATGTTTTCTTCAGTTAACATTATTTGGCAGACCTGTTATTTTGTCTTGATGGTTTTTTTTATTCTATATTCAATTGCCACAGATGTGTGCTTGATCCAGGTGACAAGATATTGGATTGTCCCCCAACATTTACTATGTATGAGTTTGATGCTGCAGTGAATGGTGCTTTGGTTGTTAAAGGTACACGATTTGTGCTTTTGACTTTTGGATTAGGAAAGCTTATAATTATGTAACAGAATTATTTTAGTTGTTTATCCTTCATTATCTTGAGATTCTCCCTCTGGTTGGTATATTGAGCGATTTGCGTTTCTCTCATTTCTGTTTGATTTTATGTAGTACCAAGGCTACCTGATTTTTCTTTGGATGTGCCTCGCATCATCGAAGTTGCAGGACAAGAAAAACCCAAATGCATTTTCCTTACCTCACCAAACAACCCAGATGGAAGGTATATTGTTCTTCAAGTTCCACAACATATTAGTTCTAATGGTCAGTATATAAAGAGGACTGAGGCGAGAGGCCACTCATTTTAGAGAATCTACTTTTTCTTATATTACTTGTCAAAATCCTACGTTCCAATTAATACATGCTTGTGAATTTGATTTCATTGACTTCTTATTCTGTCTTTTTTCTTCAGTGTTATCAGTGATGCAGATCTCCTACAGATACTTAAACTTCCCATATTGGTTGTGCTGGATGAAGCATACATTGAATTTTCAAATTTGAAATCAAAGATGGATTGGGTAAAGAAGCATGAGAATCTGATTGTTCTTCGAACATTTAGCAAAAGAGCAGGTAAGTTTAAAGTTTTGTATGCACTATATAAACTGCAATTACTCTTAGTATGCCTTTTTCATTTCTTGTGTACTGTGTTGGCAATTATGAAACCCCTTTTCTTTTTGTGGAATTTTCTATTATGGCTATACGGAGTACACATTTGTCCATTTAGGTAGTACTGATATCTATCAAGGCTTATTTAGCTTTCAAACTTCTCCACACATTTGCTTCCTAGCTAAAAGGTTAACTGAATCAGGTTTAGCTGGACTTCGTGTTGGCTATGGTGCATTTCCGCGTAGTATTATAGAATACTTATGGCGAGCTAAACAACCATACAATGTGTCTGTGGCTGCAGAAGTCTCTGCTTGTGCAGCCTTGCAGAACCCTGATTATCTTGAGGTGTGTCTGTAAACAGTTATTTTTTTAATTATTTTTTTAAATTATTTCATATTTCTCAAAAATATCTGTCTGTTTGCCAATACCCAGAGAGTGAAGAATTCCCTTGTGCAAGAAAGAGAGCGGCTGTATAAACTTCTGAAAGAAGTGCCATTCTTGAAGCCATTTCCAAGTTATTCTAACTTCATTCTTTGTGAAGTTACATGTGGAAAGGATGCTAAAAAATTAAAGGTAGCACAAGTACTCATTTTTTCCCCGACTTGTTTTTATTGCTCTGACATTTTAATGACCTGGTAAGTATATGTACACTTTTGTTGAATTATTTGCAGGAAGACCTGGCACAAATGGGTGTGATGATTCGTCACTACGATAAAAAAGAACTGAAGGGTTATGTTCGAGTCTCTGTTGGAAAGCCTGAGCACACAGATGCCTTAATGGAATGCCTGAAATTTCTTTGATGATCCATAAAATCGGAACCTGATTGGTTTTTCTGATTTATACTGTATGTACACTGATCTCTAATTAAGATTGGAGACAGGAATTTATCTATCAATTAATCAGCATTTCATGTTGTACTTTCCTATTGTTATCTATCAAAAGATTTGAAATTTAAAGTTATCCATGGAGTTGATGGATTTGCCCTGTTTTTGAAGCTTGAAAAGCTCTCATCTTATTTCATAAATATTAAATTAGATAGGAATGTAAATTGTAAATGAAATCAATGCCTTTGCAGAAGACACATAGAAGGTGTAAATGGACATGCTACCATTTAGCCCATGTTGGCAGTGATAAGCTCCTGAATGGTTTCCTCATCAGTCTTGAAGGACTTGGTGAGCAGGTCTCTGTCAATGCCACTGCCGAACAACGTGCTGGGGAGGGAAACTGTGCCGGCGTTAGAGCTCCCAAATGCAGATACTGCAACAGCAGGGTTCTTCAAGTCTTTGTTGAACTGGAAGTGCACAAGTCCCTTGGGGAACAGGAATATGTCTCCGGCCTTGAGAATTTTGGTAAAGAGCTTGTTGCTAGAGTCCACGAAGCCAACCTTTGAGCTTACCTTCCAAGACAAGCAAGAGCTCGGCGGAGCGAGGGTGCATGTGAGCTGGATTGATTCCTCTGGGAGCATACTGCAGAGCGGCATATGACACGCTCTGTCCTTTGAGTGCAGCGAACTCTAGTTCACTGGCCTTGGTCACCTTGAATGTAGAACCTTCAGCTATGGGGGCTCCAAACAAGACTTTCCTGAATGCAGTGAAGGTGAAGAAACTTGCATCAAAATTTCCGCTTGGAGGTATGAAATCTTTAACAAGATCAGGGTCTGCTGCAGAACCGCCATTGATCATCAAAAGAGTTGTTAACAGATTTGAGCACGATAAATGCAGTGTTCATGGAGCCCATATTAATTATCTTTCTTAGGTACTTTGTTTATGCTTCGGTTGAGAGATTTTATAGTGTATTCATAAGCACACATGACCGGCAGGGATATCTGAAGATCAACACACAAAATTGAAGAGCTTGAATATGAATATGCCATTTGTCAGCATACAAAGATGTTTGTGTTATACAAATACAGCTGCAATAAGACACTGGCGGAAACAATTTGGTAACAGATTAAGATTAATCATTGGAAACTGGCTATAGGACTCCTTCAACTTGGTTCGTTCTTATATATATGGCTTATAGATCAATAATGTTCCACTTGGATCTCTGTTTGATATCTTCTTTCAGGGGTGTCCATTCTTGGTGGAAGGACTGCAGACATAGTATTGAAAATGATAAGGCCGGCGATGTTGATTATAAGAGATCAGACACTATAAATACCCCTGCAAATTTTACAGTATATCTTCAATAACAAATGGCTTCTTTCAATGCATGCTATGGCTTGGCGCTACTCATCGGTGTCGTCTCAACTTTGTTCATCAGTGGGCACTCTGGTGATCCAGACATCCTGAAAGATTTCATGGCTCCTAATGGGACTGTTGTAGATTCCGGCTTTTTCCTTCACAGAGATCTAAGGAACTCTTTGAGAGGTGCTCCTAAGGATGTGCCATTCAAGGTCACAAAGGCTAGCAGCATTGAGTTTCCGGCATTGGAAGGCCAGAGTGTATCACTTGCTGTATTGCAGTTTGCGCCCGGTGGTGTCAATGCACCGCATACTCACCCTCGTTCGGCCGAGCTCTTGCTCGTTGTGCAAGGATGGCTCAAGGTTGGAATGGTGGACTCTACCAACAAACTCTTTGTCCAGTTCCTTCAGGCCGGA
Organism: Dioscorea cayenensis subsp. rotundata; assembly: GCF_009730915.1. NCBI lineage: Eukaryota > Viridiplantae > Streptophyta > Magnoliopsida > Dioscoreales > Dioscoreaceae > Dioscorea > Dioscorea cayenensis. The sequence goes on along the minus strand of NC_052476.1, from coordinate 21,319,768 downwards.
GACATGTTTGTGTTCCCAAAGGGTCTAGTGCATTTTCAGATCAACTTGGATAAAAACTATCCTGCTGTTGCTATTTCCGCATTTGGTGGTGCCAATGCAGGCACAATTCCTCTTCCTCTCACACTCTTCGGTAGCAGAATCGACATTGATTTGTTGGCCAAATCCTTCAAGACTGATACTGAAACCATTGAAGATATTGTTTCAGCTTTTGCTGGTTGATTTTACTGCTGGTTTAGAGTTTATAATGTTAAATTGTTATCAGTTTGGAAGGTTGCCTTTCACAAAGTAGATAGGCCTGCCTTTATTTTATGTTTCATTTGTTTGTATGTTTTCCTTAATATCTGCAAGCTCTTTGGATTTCCCTAGTCTGAATAATAAAGTTATTATTATTTTATTATTATTATTATTTGATGAAAAGGGGTAGACGGTTATGAAGAAAGAAAAACAAGGGGGAGAATACAAGAGAAGAACAAAGGGAGAAAATAATACAATTTGGTTTGGTCCACCAGAGTTTTGTGACTAAAAAGGAGAGGTAACTAACACAGTGAGGAGTGTAATAGGTTGAGTTTGAGTCGAATAGCAAGGTACTTGAGCTTAAAATTGGCTGACAATTCATTGATTAATACTCGGTCTGAACTCAATTAATTGAGTTTTTTTTTAAGGTTGACTTGATATATAAATTGAGTTTAAAATTATTTTTAATATATTTATATTTAAAAGTAATTTTAAAACAAGATAATATATATATATACACAAGTACAATTACTAGGATTAAGTATTAAAATGCTATAATTCAGTTTACAGGCTATGAGAGCTATTTAATCTCGAGTTTAATTCTGTCCTAATTTAGTTGAGTTCAAAATTTCTCTTAATGGATCTCAAATAGCTTGCAAAAAAAAATAAAAAATAAAATAAAATAAAAAAATCATCTGCCTAAAATATCAAATTGGATGCTTGGACTATTTATGCATGCAATAATAACTCTATCAGCATATAAAAGTATTAGTTCAATTATCCAAAGTGGCAATAAATATTACAATAAATCGTCACGCCAAATTCATGACGTCATATATATATATATAAAAATAAATAGAGGCAAAAATGGAAGCTTCCCTTATCTTCTTCTTCTCGTGTCGTTTCCCGCCATCACAAGGGTTTCAATGGCGGCGGCGGCTTTATGGCTGTTCGCGTCGGCGGTGAAGCTTGCCGGTGCCATAGTAGCGGTGGCTGTTGCTGCCAATGCCTTCTCGTACTCGCGCTTCCGCCGTGCCAACCTTCGCCAGTTCAAATCCCCCATCGATGAGTCCTCTGAGGTCCTCGCCGACTTCCAATCACTCCCGGCTGATCAGAGTACGCGCTAACCTTAGCACTTGAATTCCAAATATGGAATTTCTTGTGCCTTGATTGTAGGTTTGATGTTAATAATTGGGGTTTATCAAGGAATTAGTGGCACTTCTGATTGATTTCTTCGAGTAATATGTGTTAATGGTTTTCGTTCTTGAGATCTTATAGCTTTTTAGGTGAAGTTGTTTTCTTTTTCATTTCTAATGGTGTGTGTTTTAGATTGTGGACGCTTCTAGATGGGATTGAGTGGAGATGAATAGCATGGCTAATTTGGTTGATTTTGCTGGGATTTAGGAGAAATTTCATGAGCTAATTGGGATTTAAGACCTTTGAAGTGAGTTTAGAAATTTCATTTTGGACCATTTGAATCCCAAATCAAAGCCCCAATTGAACTACTCTGTTATCTTGAATCAATAGATTCAAGCTCTATGATTTCTTTATAGAAGCCAGAAACATGATTTAAATTGATATCCATGGCCTAGATCAATATTACAAATTTCAAAGTCTAAAAGCTGACAATTTGAAGTTTGAAATCGCTATTTAAGGTGGTGATATTTATGTGCATGTTAAATCCCATAAATTATGGTATATGAATTGAGCCTTCATTCATTTTTGTGATAATTTGATCAACATGCAGAGGGAGAAGAGCGGTTTTTCTTTGGTTTGGCGACTGCACCTGCGCATGTTGAGGATAAGCTCAATGATGCTTGGCTTCAGTTTGCCGAGGAACAACCTTGTGGTGATTCTGAGCATGCTCAGAGTCAGCAGCCCGTCGATGATGGTAGCTTTCAGCAATCTGCTTTGGGCCAAGATGAACATAAAAAGGATAACGTGGAGCAGACAAGAAAGCCTATCAAGATTGCCATGGAGGCCATGATCAGAGGCTTTGAAAAGTACTTGGATGAAGAAGAACACCCTAAGAGCAAAGAATGCCGTCATACTGTTGCAGCTTGGCACAATGTCCCTCATCCGTGAGTTTCACCTTTTCCTTTGTAGGTTATCCATGATATATAAGTTTGTGGTACCAGAAAATGTTAGCATTCATCCATTTTTGGGACCTTATTTTTCTTATATTCTTAAAGCTAATAAATTTTACCATAGGATTGGGCTTTACTTTTGATGGGAAACTCCTCTGACAGCATTCTAGTCCATCATTCCCCAAAAACCAATGGAGTAGTTTGATAGCTTATACTTTTGATTTCAAGAATTTAAAGACCTTAAACTTCCAACTTTCCCCTTTGCAGCCAAATTGCATGGCTTGAAAAGTGATGTTTAAATGGTCAACCATATACAAGGTCTTCGTATGCAATTAACTTAAAAGTGCTATTACATTTCAGGGATGAAAGGCTCAGATTTTGGTCTGATCCTGACGTTGAGTTGAAGCTTGCTAGAGATACTGGTATCACTGTCTTTCGTATGGGAATAGATTGGACAAGGATCATGCCCAAAGAGCCTATAAACGGCCTTCAGGATACGGTAAACCTGCAGTTTTATCATTTCTATGCTCTGTTATTTTATTTGTAACCCTCTACCGAGCATCTAGTGTATGAATGGAATGCCAAGAAGCCTTTGAAAACACCTGTAACTTTTGTATCTAGAGTGGTGAAAAGCTTGTGGTGAACAAGTGGTTCTTCATTCCATAACTTTGTGGTGACTTGTTTGTTAACAATAATATCTAGATTATTTTATTACTTGTGAGTTAACACTGCATCAGCAAATCATCTGGTTCTTTATGCCTTGGCGATTGAATAATTGGTCTGCTTTAGGTTAACTTTGCAGCACTTGAGCGTTATCGGTGGATTATTGAGAAAGTTCGTTCGTATGGAATGAAAGTAATGCTCACTCTTTTTCATCATTCTCTTCCTCCTTGGGCTGGAGAATATGGAGGCTGGAAGATGGAAAAAACTGTTGACTATTTCATGGACTTTACAAGGTGTGGTTTTTCTGGCATTGTCATTAATTAAGATTGCTTTCAGATATTCAATTGATTTTAGTATGCTACTTGTGTTATATTTGATTGAAGTAAATTTGTATTATGAGAAATTTTAAGACTTCAACCTGATAGTTTACCAAAGGCATTTTTGTGGGACATTGAAGGAAATTTTTGGATTCTTGTATGCAGGCTTATAGTTGACCGTGTATCAGATTTGATCGACTACTGGGTGCCATTTAATGAGCCTCATGTATTTTGCTTGCTAACCTATTGTGCGGGTGCGTGGCCAGGTGGAAATCCTGATATGATTGAGGCTGCAACATCTGCCTTACCAACTGGTGTTTATATGCAAGCTTTGCACTGGATGGCTGTTGCTCATTCAAAAGCCTATGACTACATCCACAAAGAAAGGTTGCTAAACGTCCAGCAAAAATGGTTTCAGTTTTTATAACTTGTGTGACGTTGTAGGATTTTTAGCTTGGAAGTGATTAATCTAACTCACTATTGCATGAATTACATTGTGACATTTTTTTAATGTCCTTTCCTTTTGGTGCTTATAGAGTTTCCTTTTTTAACCCGCAGCAAAAACATTGGGAAAACAATAGTTGGAGTTGCGCATAATGTCTCTTTCACACGGCCGTATGGTTTGTTTGATGTTGCTGCTGTTACACTGGCTAATTCACTGACGCTTTATCCTTTTGTGGATAGCATTTGTGATAAGCTAGACTTCATCGGCATAAACTATTATGGACAGGTAGTTTCGTGGATCATTCATTTCCAGAATTACTTGCCAAAGCTAATCAACATCCTCATTATATGATTGTGAACTATCATGGTCGCCCTTTCTAGGAAGTGATATCTGGAATTGGCTTGAAACTTGTGGATACGGATGAGTATAGTGAATCAGGACGTGGGGTTTATCCTGATGGTTTGTTTCGGATGCTACTTCAGTTCCATGGAAGATACAAGCATTTGAATTTGCCTTTCATTATAACTGAAAATGGAGTTTCTGATGAGACTGACTTGATCCGACGCCCATATATGTTGGAGCATCTGTTAGCTGTGTATGCAGCAATGTTAATGGTTTTTGCTTTTATACTCTTGACTTGATCCTTTGCTTTCAACTTTAGGGTATTCCCTCTTAACACTGCCAACATATTTTGGTTATCTCATTTTGTAGGGCATTCCTGTGCTTGGTTATTTGTTCTGGACAACATCAGATAATTGGGAATGGGCTGATGGGTATGGCCCGAAGTTCGGACTTGTTGCTGTTGATCGTGCTAATAATCTAGCACGGATTCCTCGTCCTTCATACTCCTTGTTCTCTAAGGTAAAATCTAAGGAAGCGGTAACATGTAATTGCATAAGATACCCGTTTTACCTCTTAGGTATATAATGATTGAGAAGCAATTTCATTATTCCTCTGAATCCTTGACCATCATACTTTCTGTTGTTGAGCTGCATGCATCACGTTGCTCTTATTGACTATGTTTTGGTATCATGATCTTGTTCAAGAATGTCGGCTGTCTGATACTAAATGAAAATAACATTTTAACAGCAGCAGCTTTAGTTTTTCTTTGTATGATTGATCGGCAACATCTAAAATTTTCAGGTAGCGAAAACAGGCAAAATCGAAAAACAAGATAGGTTGCGTGCTTGGAGAGAACTCCAAATTGCTATTAAAGAGAAGAAAACACGGCCATTCTGCCGAGCGGTTGACAGACATGGACTCATGTATGCAGGTAAATGCATACATAGTCTCTCACAAATAGAGCTTGTTCTTTTCAAATTTGACTAAAAAAGCCGAATATTCAACTTGTTCTAATGAAGAGAAATTGTACTTGTTTCACAGGTGGTTTAGATGTTCCAATTCAGAGACCTTATGTCCAGAGAGATTGGAGGTTTGGGCATTATGAGATGGAAGGTTTACAGGACCCCTTAAGTTGCCTTGCAAGAGCAATCACATCTCCCTTGTCTTTCAAGAAGAGTAAGGGTAACAAGCCCCATCAAATTGAAGATGAAGATGTTACTGTTCTTCAACCTCTTACCCTTTAGCCTACACACCTACACACACCAAACCAAAGCCATACTTAAGAGGTTTGTGAAATGTAAATAAGAAAATATGTACCTATTAGTAAGTATGTTGCTAGTGTGTTTTGGTTGGAGAATAGCACTCTGGGTAAATAACTTTTTTAAGTTTGAAGTTGTTTTAAAGGAAAGTTTTATATAAATATAGAATTTGATTTATATTATCAGTGGGACTTATATCCCACTCTATTAATAGTTGAACACCCTTAAGATATAAAATTTGTAAATATGTAATTGTAAGTGAATGGGTGAAACTTAGAATAACATATTTTTCTTGAATAAAAAAAGAGTTTTTAACTTTTAAAATAAAATCAAGATGAAAGTTGTTCATTAACAATATTCAATTGCTTATATATATATATGAAATTTAAATATTTTTTGGTTTTAAAAATTAATAGATGCGTTTTATGTTATTATTTTAATAAATTTGTTCATTTTGGTCATTTAATATTTTTATATAATTTATAAATATAAATGAAAAGCTGTGGAGACCACCAATTTCACCCGGAGCCAAGGGGCAACTTTCAAAATCATAAAATAAATAAATAAATAGTTAAAATTTGATGAGCCGTACGATTGTGATTCGTATGAACGGCCCGGATTGAACAACCGACTTCGAGATCGCTGCGGCAGAGCGCATTCCTATATCGAGAGAGCCCTCTTGTTTTGTTTGTTTCGCGTGCTGATCTCCAGCGCCATTCATGGCGGACCTCCTTCAGAGCTCGCAACGAATCCTCGCCATCAAACCCATTCCTTCGTCCTCTATCAACCATGGAGGCGTCTGGTGAGATCCTCGCATCCTTTTTTTCGTTTCGTTCTTGATCCCTGAATCTCCAAAATACCCATTTTTCTTTTGATTCTTGTTTGCCCTAGAAAACATGAGTTCTTTGAATTTCTCGAATGGTTTCCTTCCCAACGATCTAATCATCCAGATTTTATCAAAATTGCCGATCAAAACCCTCTTCAGATGCAAACTTGTCTGTAAATTTTGGTGTAGATTGCCCTCTGAGAAGTATTTCATCGATCTCTATTCCCAAACATCGTCCAAGAATCCAACTTTGTTGTTAGAAATCATATGTACGTTGCGAACTCGATCCAGTTACATATGTGTTGATAGGTTCTCTGGTGGTTTGGGTGTGTCTTTGGATTTCTTGAATGATAGGGTTAAAATCAGAGCTTCTTGCAATGGTTTGCTGTGCTGTGCTAGTACTCGGAATCGTGGAGTTTACTATGTTTGCAATCCAATGACTAGAGAATTTAGATTACTTCCAAGGGCTAGAGGGAGGGCCATCACTAGATGTCAGCCTGAGTACGAAGCCACCCTCATTGGATTGGCTTTTGATCCAAAGAGTTGGAAATATCAAGTAGCTCTTGCGGGGTTTTACCGTCCTTTTGGTCGCCGGCCACATGACCAGTTGGTTTGCCTAGTTTTGGATTCTGATACCAATGTTTGGAGAAGGTTTGTTACCTGTCAATATGATGAGTTCACACATATGAATCGAAACCAATCAGTATTTGCCAATGGTCTCTTGCACTGGCTGACGTATAGTTGTTCTCATGTTCTTGCGCTTGATTTGAAAGATGAAGTCTGGATGAAGATATCTTTGCCAGAAGAAATTGTAGCTGGTGGATTGGTGTGTAGGGTTTATCTGTTGGAGTTGGAGGGCGAAGTGTCTGTGATTCAAATGTCGGGGTGTTGGATGAATATATGGGTTCTGAAGGATCATGTGAGGGAGCAGTGGATTTTGGTGGACAGAGTGCATCTTAGGTGTATTAGGGGACTTGCGACGAATGCGTTTCCAATGTGCCAGACTAGTGATGTGGTTTTTTTAGCAGCTCAAAGAAAGGTTTTGACATATGGTCGGAAGGATAAGGTATGGAGGGAGGTCTATGCTGAGCAAGATTCTTCTACCTATCCATTGTGGTTCTCGGCACATGCTTTCCAGAGCACACTTTTCCCATGCAATCAAGGTGATTTTCTCGAATGATATATATTGGAAGTGTATCACAATAGGTCATTAACATTTTTTTTTCCATTTCCTAGTAGTTATTGTTGTAAATAGATGTGCATAAATAATTTCTAGGCTTTGAGCTTCTCAATTTATAATTCCTTGCTTTTGATAATTTCTTGTGAACTGCAAGTTTGTATTTAGTGTTCTTGGTTGTCTCCTTTTTAAGTATATATCTTTATTTTCTTTCTTTATTTATTTTTTCATGTGTCTTTGCAAAATTTATTTGGATAATTATTGAATGATGGAATTTATTTGCGCTGGCCAGTGGGCAAGGGGAAGCATGAATATGTTATGTGAAAGACAAGAATGCATTCCTTTTGATGTCTGCTTCTTAAACTAGGATGTAGTGAATAGTAGTATTTGCAGGACCTGTTCTTTTACTTGCATATAATCTTTTCAAGAACTGTCATCTTTAATGTTCTTGGTTCTTCTGCTAGAATTTGGTACAAATTACATTGTGTATTGCTGCAGCTTGAAATTCGGCACTCTCTCGTAAAAGAGAGGCAGAATTGGCATTTGTTCTTAAAACGCCATGTCTCATATCTACAGTATGTAATTTTATATTTGAGATTTATGCATTTTTCAAAGGCTATAGCAAGGAAAAATATCCAATTTATGATTGGAGAAGCCAAGGGTTGACATAAAAGTAAAAATTTCACAAGGGGTTACATGCATTTTATTATTTTAGTTTTTTGGATTTTTCAAAGGCTATATCCAACGAAAATCTCCTATTTATGATTAGAGTGACCAATTGGTGAAATAAAAATCAAAATTTCATGGGGTTTATATGGAATTTCATACTTCAGATTTCTGGATTTTTCAAAGGCTATAGCAAGGAAAATCCCAAATTTATGATTGCAGTAATCAAGGGTTGAAATAAAAACTAAGAACAAAATTTAAAAGGGTGTTACAGGTAAGTTAACATTTGAGATTTATGGATTTTTGAAGGCCATAGCAAAGGAAATTCTCAAATTTATGATCGTAGCAACCAAGGATTGAACTAGAAGTAAAAAATTTACATAGGTCACGGGTATTTTATTATTCGAGATTTATGGATTTTTCAAATGCTATAGCAAGGGAAATATCCAATTTATGATTGGAGTAACCAAGGGGTGAGATAAAAATCAAAACTTTACAAGGGATTATATGTGATTTTATATTTGGGATTTGTGCATTTTTTTCAAAGGCTATAGCAAGGAAAAATATCAAATTTATGATCGGAATGAGAATCAAAATTTTATGAGGGATTGTATGTAATTTCAAATTTTAAATTTAGGAAATTTTCAAAAGCTATAGTAAGAGAAAATCTCCAATTTATAATTATAGCAACGAAGCGGTGGAATAAAAAAAAAATTACGATGGCGATGCAGATAATTTAATATTTCAGAATTATGGATTTGTGAAAGGCTATAGTAAGGGAAATTTCCAATTTACAATTGGAGTAACGAAAAGGTGAAATAAATATCAAAATTTTACAAGGGATTATATGTGATTTCATATTTGAGATTTATGCATTTTATCAAAGGCAATAGCAAGCGAGAATCACCAATTTATGATTGCAGTAGTCAATGGTAGACGTAAAAATAAAAATTTCATAAGAGGGTTACAGGTGTTTTAATATTTTTGGTTTTTTTCAAAGGCTAAACCCAACGAATATCTCCTATTTATGATTAGAGTGACCAATTGACGAAATAAAAATCAAAATTTCATGGGGTTTATATGCAATTTCACATTTGAGATTTATGGAATTTTCAAAGGATATAGCATGGAAAATCCCCAATTTATGATTGCAGCAACCAAGGGATGAAATAAAAAAAAAAATTAAAAGGGTGTTACAGGTAATCTGGCATTTGAAATTTATGGATTTTTGAAGGCTATAGCAAAGAAAGATCTCAATTTTATGATTGTAGTATCCAAGGATTGAACTAAAAATAAAACTTTTACAGGTCTTAAGGGTGTTTTAATATTTGAGATTTATGGATTTTTCAAAATTTTATGAGGGATTATATGTGATTGCATATTTCAGATTTATGCATTTTTTTTCAAAAACTATAGCAAGGGAATATATCTAATTTATGATTGGAATGAAAATCAAAATTTTATGAGGGTTATATGCAATTTCAATTTGAAATTAATGAATTCTTCAAAGGCCATAAGAAGAGAAGATCTCCAATTTACAATTAGAGCATATTTGTGGATTTTTAAAAATCTATAGTATGGGAAATCTACAATTTAGAATTCTATTAATTGAGGGTTGAAATGAGAGTCAAAGTTTTATAGGGGTAATATGTAATTTTATATTTGAGATTTATTGATTTTTCAAATATTGCAACATAGGAAAATATCCAATTAATAATTAGAATAACCAAAGGTTGAAATAAAAATAAAACTTTTAGAAAGGGGTTATACATAATTTGATATTTGATATTTATGGATTTTTCAAGAGCTAATAATAGTAAAGGGAAGATCTCCAATTTTTGAAGGCTACAACAACGAAAAATCTCCACTTTACCATTGGAATAATGGAGGGTTTTATAAAAATCAAAATTTTATAAAAAAGTTATATATAATTTCATATTTGAGATTTAAAAATTTTTCAAAACTATAGCAAGGGACAATATCCAATTTATGATTGGAGTAGCCAAAAGTTGAAATGAAAATAAAAATTTTCCAAAAAGGTTACGAATAATTTGATATTTGAGGCTTACTGTTTTTTTAAATGCTTCAATAAGAGAAAATATCCAATTAATTATTGAAGTAACTGAGGATTGAGATGAAAAACAAAATTTTATAAAAGGTCATACATAATTAATTTTATATTTGAGATTTGTGGATTTTTCAAAAGCTATAGCAAAAAAAAAAAAAATTAAATAAATAAATAAATTCTCCAATTTAAGATTTTAAATTTTATAAGGGAGTTATATATAATTTCATAAATGAAAACCAAAATTTTACGAAGGATTAAAAGGTAATTTATGCTCAAAAGGACAAGATGGAAATTACATTCAGATAAACAAAAGTGTTTGTTTAAAATTCAACTAGGCAAAACATCTCTGTTAAAGAGGATCTAATGAATATTTTATCACTTTAGAAGGATTTAAAAGTAAGCTGGTTTTTAAGTAGGGGATTTCTCTTACCCAGCTTTCCTGGCCATTGTACTGTGGAAAATCACACTACCATATGCACCAACCTGCCCTCTAGCGAGCCGAGTTCCAAACACACCAAGCAAGAACTCGAGCCCGGCCGATGGACGGCTCGAGCAAAGCTCTCAACACGCTCAAGCTTGTGAGGTTGTGACAGTTACAGTAAATGGATACCTTGAGTACTGAAAATTGTAGAATACAGCAAATTCATTTCAATGGAACTCCACTTGCTGCTGAGCCGGAGAGCAGGATACTTCGGTCCCTCTGCTTCTATCAAAGTTCAGTAAACCTGCAATGTCCGCAATCTCTTTCGGCATTGATCCAGTAAGCACCTTCGCCACCAAATTAAATCCATCACCAAAAATTTATATTAGCATACAAGCAGAAAACTTCGTATACATATATTAAAAATGAAACAAAGACCAACCTCATGTCCTGTTTCAGTGATGAGAACTTCATCCTCGATTCTTATGCCTATTCCTCGATACCTGCAAAACACCCATTAGTTGTGTGAAGAACTACAAGCAAGGCATGTTAAATGCACATCACTCGGAGTTGCTGTAGCTTCGACTAAAATACCAACCTCTCTGGCACATCACAGGAGGACGGGATATAAACACCTGGCTCAATTGTTATTACCTGCCGCGTCACGGGGTGCACTAATCAGGTTAACATATCAAGTTCAATATTTTGTGTAACAATACAAAGCTTGAATTTGACCGTTTGATTGAATTTGTCATTGGTTACTCAAAATGATGTGCACCGGGTTGGGTGTTCAAGGAGAAAATGATGAACAAACGAGCATTTTGATGAAATGATAGTGGCACAACAATATTATGATATTCGTACAACAAATCAAGCTGTTCATCTCATCCCAAGGAGAAGTTCAGTACGCAATAAAAACTGATTCAAATAGGAAACTTGATTACTTACAACGCCTGGCTGCAAAAGGCGTTCATTCTTGACCATAGACGAGTCATGAACATCCATTCCTAAATAATGACCTGCATCCGATGACAAAAAGAAGAGATCATTAATTTCATGAAACTGTTGCACTACGCTAAACAAGCACATGAAATAAAATGCGGCAAATATAGTACTGTCATGAAACACTGACAGAGGCCAGTACCTATCGAAGTTGGATTCAGTTTATGATATGAACTGATGCTTGAATCTTTCAGGATTCCCATCTTTCGAAGCCCTCTCTGTAACATTTGAACCTGTTTTCCAACAAAAATCAGAAAAACAAACAAAATTATGAAGCACAATTTTACCTGAAACGGTTGAAAAACATATGTTAGCCAAAAAGGACTGCCGTAATCAAGCCTGACTTTTCAGTGCAAGCAAAGTAAATTTCAGCCCTCTTTCACTTGGGAAGACCTTTCAATGAATATACAGGCACCCGATTTAGGGATTATATAGTTCTATGAAAAAAAAAAAAATAATACTTGAAAGTTAAATTATAAAAAAACTATATAAATATATTACATAATATATATTTTTTTTTGGGGATTTTACGAACATTGAAAAAAAATATACAAATAATTGTAGTAGGATTATTTTTGCCATTGCCACACATTTCTCTCATACTTCAACACAATGATATTGCCAATTACTTCATGGCTACATAAAATCATGATTAGCAAATTATGAAAACTTTGAACATACCGAGTAATTGTGTATTTGCTGAATGCTCATGCCTGGTTTACAGAGCTTCACACATTCTTTGTTCGTCTCTAAGATGAGATCATATAGAATTTCCTGAAAATGAGGCCCAAGGAAAAAAGAGCTTAGTGTCAAACCATTGACTTACCATTAATTGATGTAAGCTGCAATAAAAATTAGATAAAGCTAACACCACAAAAAATGAAACTTAAAACACCCCCGACATGGATAGGTTCAGTGAAAGCCAAAGGGTTGTCACAATAATGAATTTAATGTCTGCAGTAGTGACATAAAAATTTAATCCACACATAACAGATCAAGCAGCAATCATACTTTACAGCATTAGATGAGAGAGAAAATCTAAACATAACCAAGAAAGAGAAGCAGGGAATATTGACAAAATAGATGAAAATTACAGACTAGTAAAATAAAACAAATACTCTCTCCATTCCTTTTTATCTGTCGTGAATAACCGAATCTCACATACCAAAAAAAGTTGATTATTTCACATAATTTAATAAAAAATTAGTTATCTTTCTAAAATTATCCCTAATTTATATCTTCACATTTCTCTCTCATATTAAATTCCAAGAAGAGAATTGAAATTGAATGTTAGGGTAATTTTGGAAAAAAATAATAATAAATGCTTCTTGATGTTTAAAAATGACAGATAAAAAGGAACATGGGTTTATGATAGATAAAAAGAAATGGAGGGAGTAAAATATAAGATCATAATGAGAAGGGATGCCAAGGAACCAAAAACAGATTAAGGCACTGTTATCTTAAAAAAAATGGGCCCCCAAGTTAATAGAAGATAACACCAACCTGAGCAGAGGAAAAGCTACCACAAGGTGGCCATGTTCGAGTCAGATCACTCAGATAACCATGGAATTCACACCCAATGTCCATTAACACAAGCTCCCCAGCTCTGATCTGATGTGTCACAACCCATTAGCCAATTATGGATATCTACATTACATCATCGCATGTGAATCAAAACTGAAAACATTACCTTCTGATCATTTCGTGAATAGTGTATAACGCTCGCATTTGCTCCGCCACCAACCACAGGATGAAAACTAGAAAGATCACCAGAAAGGCGGAAACAAAAATTATCAAGACAATATCACACTATATTCCAAAATAGTCTGATCTTCATCATGTAACAAAAAATTAAAAATATCCAAAGCAATGAAAATTCAATTTTATCCTTATGCCACTTAGCACAAGGGGAGAACCATTAGTAACCCCAACCAGTGATGTAGATTAGGAACGCAAGTGCATTGACCCACACCAAACACAGCAAAACATGGCTGAGGAGTTTTATGGCTTGGGAAAAACCAAATGTTGTGTACAAATAATTGCCATTTAGTGTATAAACAACCAAAAGGCTACCGACTCTGCACTACCAAGGCTACCTTCAAGAAACTCATGAAGATATCTAATTGCTGCATTCCACCACTGAATTTCACTTTGCTTCTCTAGACCACACAAGCTAGACTTTTGTAGGCTACAAAAGCTAGTCCCCTTTGGCCGTAAGACTTAGGAAGGCTATAAAAAATAAGCCGTGCATGGAAACCTAACAAATCAATGACCAAAACAGCACGGCAACTTTTGCCAAATCACTTGAAAGTGAATGAAATCTACATTGCAAGATGAAAGGAAGAAAAATCGACATTCCCAACACAGAAACACCTAAGAAGAGGATAAAGAATTTCTATGCAAAATATTTGATTAAAAAATTACTGTCCATATGAACAAAAGCATAAATATCTTACTGATAAACGCCTAAATATACATATTTTATACGTATTGATCTTGTATTATTTTGTGTATATCTTCATGAATTGATGCCCATTTAAGTATAAATTTGTTCTTTTGGTGTTGCAGATCATAAATGTGCCGAATGTAGCTCAAAAATGCAAATTGGACGAATTCGACACCAAAAACGGCATTTTTGGGGGTGTTAGCACTGTAGCAGGCATTCGGCTGTGAGCTTCACGAGGTCCATGCACCCGCATGGGTGCCCGTGAGGTTTGCTGGAATTTCACAAGTCTCATTACTGTAGCACCGACATATTTTCTAGGCGAAATGGCAGTGAGCTTCACGGGCTCCATGCGCCCGCATGGAGCCCGTATGGACCTGACGGGATATATTTTGGACTGAACTTTTAAGGCAAAGGGGGGAGGTTTTGAGAGATAGCTTTTTGGGGAGTTCTTGGAGCCGACTTCCACAAGTTCAGCGGAGGCAAGATCACGCGTTTTGGAGCGGGGGAATTAAAGGGAGAAGCTTAGTTTGGCTAGATCTTCATCAATCTCTTCTTTGGGAGCTTGTAGACGACGAGAGAAGCCGCCCCAATCGCGGCGTCCGTGGAAGCTTTACACCTAACTTCCATTGTTTAAGGGAGTTTTCTTATGCCATTTGTAGTTGTTTTCATGGACCTATTGTTTGTATTTGTTTGCATGGACGAGTAGACCCCAAGGTTACCAGATGCCGGTAAACCTTGGGGTGAACTTGTGTATTTTGATGAACTAATTATGTCTATTGCAAGGGTTTTGTGTTTGTGATTCATTCTTGGTGCATTTGATGTGTTGCTTACATGAGAACTCTGTAAACCAACTTCTAGGTTGTACTTGATCATCGCCCTTCTATTAGACACACCAAGTTTGGAAGGGATTCATGTACGAATACGCCGTGACCATCGGGTATTTTGTACCCTTCCAACATTAGGGCTAGACCGAGTTGTGTTCCGGCTCTGATTAGGGATTTCCCCCTTTGTTAATGCAATCGTATGAGGATTTGATCAGAAGAAATTCCGTATCAATACTTATACCGGATTAGGGGTCAATTGCCGTGACCATCGGGTTAACCTACTTTAGGAAATCTCTAGGTCCAAACCTTCACTTGCATGACATTCTTAGCATCCTTTGCACTTTAGTAGCCCCTAGGAGAGCCGTATCCGTGACCATTTCTTTCCCTGGATTTTATACCCTTGCTTTATTTTAGACTCTACTTGTAGTTCTTTCATTTTAATTAATAGATTAGAGAAACCCTTCGAATCTTTCGGCTAAACAATACGCGAAGAAGAAGTAAGGGTAGATCCTTGGGCCCAGGGAATACGACCCTCTCGTGTTCGCACGAGAGGTATTACT
Organism: Dioscorea cayenensis subsp. rotundata; assembly: GCF_009730915.1. Classification (NCBI taxonomy): domain Eukaryota; kingdom Viridiplantae; phylum Streptophyta; class Magnoliopsida; order Dioscoreales; family Dioscoreaceae; genus Dioscorea; species Dioscorea cayenensis. The sequence continues at coordinate 21,304,431 of NC_052476.1, read as the reverse complement.
TGACGACTCCGTGCACTTGCGGATCTCGCATTAAGTTTTTGGCGCTGTTGCCGGGGACCCACAAAGAATACTCGGAAAACTTAGAGTTTATTAATTTAGCCATTGTTTCTTTAATTATGTACATTTGTTTCTTTTATTTTGCACTTTTGTTCGTTTTTATTTCTTTCGAAGTTATTTTCTGCTTTAAATATTTCTCTTTGTTTAACATTTCCTGGTTATTCATTATCCGCTATAATCATAATTGCAGCCGGCAGTTGGGGTGACGCTTCCTGTCTGCAGATTCCATACTCGAATTTCCTACTTGAATCTCTAGTGCCATTTGAACCAGAAGGAATGATGAGTACGCACATTCTTCATAGTTGAAGACGGTTTGAACATTACAATGTGGCTAGAACCGTACCCTTGGGAGAGCATGACGTGTAGGAACTATTCACGCACTATATGAAGTCCGACAGTGTGTTGCCACTAGTTAAGCTTATTCCACCTATCCTTCCTTCCGTCCCCACCCATGAGGAAGAAAGGAACAAGTCCGATGACTCTGTCGTACTAGTTCAGCAAATCGAAGAGGAAATAGATCTTATAGTGGGGGGGCGACTCAAGATCATCCGGATGTGAGATTCACGCTATGGAACAGTGCATGGATAGTGGTAGCTCCTCAGAAGATGAGTATAGAGGGTTCGAGGATATTAATCTCGGGAAGTTTGGGCAATTAAAATCATCAATTGAGGAACCACCGGAATTAGAACTAAAGCCGCTTCCCGAACACTTGGAATATGCATTTCTGGCAGAGGGATCAAAACTTCCAATCATCATTGCCTCAGACTTGACCCCTAAGCAAAAATCAGACCTTCTGAGTGTGTTAAATAAGTACAAAAAAGCGATTGCGTGGAAGATTTCAGATATTAAGGGAATTAGCCCTTCCTTTTGTACACACAAGATTCTCATGGAAGATAATCATAGGCCGACAGCTATACCCCAGAGACGGCTCAACCCTAATATGAAAGAAGTAGTGTGCAGCGAGGTGATCAAACTTCTTGATGCAGGAATCATCAACCCTATCTCTGACAGTGAGTGGGTGAGCCCAATGCAGGTGGTGCCGAAAAAGGGGGGATGACGGTGGTCACTAATGAAAAGAATGAATTAGTCCCCACTAGAACGGTCACAGGCTAGCGGGTGTGCATAGACTATAGAAAACTGAATGATGCTACTAGAAAAGATCATTTCCCTCTTCCTTTCATTGACCAAATGCTTGAACGACTAGCAGGGCACTCATATTACTGTTTCTTGGATGGTCTCTCCGAGTACTTTCAAATCCCCATCTCCCCAGAAGACCAGGAGAAGACAACTTTCACATGCCCTTATGGTACTTTTGCTTACCGTCAGATGTCTTTCGAACTATGTAATGCTCCAGCCACCTTCCAGCGTTGTATGATAGCCATATTTGATGATCTGGTGGAAGATATCATGGAGGTTTTCATGGACGATTTCTCAGTTTTAGGTGATTCTTTCGACCTCTGCCTCAAAAATCTAGAGCGGGTATTAGCCAGATGTGAGGAAACCAACTCGGTTCTCAGTGGGAAAAGTGTCATTTTATGGTCAAGGAAGGCATTGTGCTTGGTCATAAGATATCACAACAAGGAATTGAGGTGGACAAGGCCAAGGTTTCCACTATCGAACAGCTACCTCCCCCAACGTCAGTGAAGGCCATTAGGAGTTTCTTGGGACATGCAGGTTTTTACAGAAGGTTCGTCAAGGATTTTTCATTAATTGCCCGACCACTTACAAAACTCCTTGAGAAGGACACGGCATTCGAGTTTAGTGATGAGTGTATGACTGTTTTCCTCGAATCATATGTGCATGTCCCGGCTGTGCTCGATTAAACCCATACCTCGAATCATATGTGTGATATACGGCCCAGCGAAAATAGATCCAAGGCGTGTGTAAGTACCTTGATTAACAAACAACTCGGCAAAAAGGTGTCCAAGGTGGATCGGGTAGCGCTCGATATCTTGTAGTAGCATTAGTAAGTCAGAGCGCGTGATTACCCCAGTGCTATCGCACCGGCCTCCAATACCTCGACTTAAGAGTGCATGAACATATCGATGTGCGGGGTTGTGAAGACGAGATGCTTTCCATGACTCGTTAGATGCTGCCGACGGAGATAATATTCGAGGGAACCGTGTGTCGTGGTGGCGAAAAAAATCATGCAGGAAGAGCGATGAAATCTTTGGTGTGTTCCTGACTTTCCCTCATCATACAAAGCCCGAGAAACAACCCGGTTGTGGAGTCACAAATGGTGTTCATTGTCCCAAAGGCTTGGAAAACTTATTCAGATCTGGGTCTTATTAAGTCTATTGTGCTTAGGACATCAAGGTGAGTTCACGATGGCCGGGATCGTTAATTGAAAGATTCGGTCACATCCATCATGATTGATTAATTCCTCACGGCCTCGGCCAGAACCTAGAACCGAGGACATTGCGATCAATTGTCAGGATAATACCAAGGGCTTGGACTTCAGAGGGTTTATAGCGTGCCCTATGTTGCGGCGAGGCTAAGGATGGCACTCCAGCTGGGTGCCGCATCATGTCTAGGGGCAGCTTTTGATAAAAACCGCGGCTTGAAGCGTTCCTAAACATGAAGGCTTCCGAAAATCGTGGGGGTTTGGGAATGCGGGTCGGCGTGTTTTCATCAAGCGTCCTAGGGCTGTGATGCGGCGTGAGTGCCATCCCTGCTGGCCCATAGCGCTCTGGGCTGCGCTCTGACCACTGTCGGAATCAAGCCTGATTGTCCGGACAGTGTCGCAGTCCGGCTCGGTGGCGGGCGAATCATCATGATCGATGTGACCGGTCACGTTAGCGATCCGAGCTGGTGAACTCGCGGATGTCTGCGCAATGAGACAGTGAGACCGTGCGGAATGGTTCAAAGCGCTGGGATAATGACCGTTAATTGACCGCGAACTAGGCGGGCTTCTTCGAGGTGATGAGGGCTTGTCAGCTGACGATCGTCTTCGTGCAGCGTCACGTGCGGAACCGGGCTGGCGATCTGCCGGCGGTCGAGGCGCTGCGTCTTCGCGACCCGCGCATCGTATCGACCGTGCGGTGTGGGCATGCGAGGGCCAGTGACCGGCGCTGTGCGACACTGTCTGATGCTGCTGTATGCAGACCTGCTGCTGCTTGGTGTGATCGACATGACTGCGCCGGTCAGATCCCTGTGCGGGCACGTATATCCACGTATGATCCGGTATGTGTCGAACGCGAGACTTGCACACATTGTTGATGGATTTTTCGCCGCCAGGGGATGGCTACTATGTTTTTCTATGGGGATGGTGGAGAAGCGCGGTGACACATATGCCGTTATCCGGTACTACGACCACGGGTGGCGCATCACTGCTTCTCCCACGGTCAGATTCAGGCGAGACGGCGCAGCCTAGCCCGAGTTGAGTTTTCGCGCCGGGAGATTCGAGGCGAGATTCATTTCCTTCAGTCGAGGACATCAGAGAATCTTGAGATACTTAGAGCGGTTGGCGAGGGATATGCGTGAAATTCTCTCTTTTTGTGCGTGGGTCTTCTTCATCCTCAGCGCCACCTCGGGGACTACCACATCATTAGCATCTGCTGCACCTACTGACGGACACCACCCAGCCTAGGAGCAAGACTTTTATGGACTTGAGTTTATGTTTTGTATTTTGCATTATTTTGTGGCTTGCTAGTTGAACTTCTTTTGTTAGCATGGGTTCACTCCCTGCTAGGCTTGTTTTACTTTTATTTGGACTATTATGCATGTTTTCCTTCCCCTTGATTTTCTTAAGTGTCGTGATCGCCTTACTTATTTTTGCAGGACTTCTCACAGATTATGCCTCTCCTCCTTTTACTCTTTCTTTGGCTTTGTTGCCCATGACTATGCTTTTCACTGAACAATCTTCATCAACCAAATGGGACGAGTCTCTTTACCGCTTCCTTTTTCATGCTTCAATTATTTATTATGAATTGTACACTATGTTCTGCTGATTAATGTACATTGAGGGCAATGTACAATTTTAGGTGTGGGGATGGGTTATTTGCATGTTTACTTTACCGGTGATAGCTATGATTTATTGTTAAAAACCTCCTGCCTTGAAGGAATGATAGTAATGAGTTGTAGTGCTATTTGTGCTATAAGAAAGTCATGTTTTCTTTCTAGTGCTCTCTTCACAACTTTGACACAGAACTTCTACCTTGCTTGCCCCAGCTAACCCACTGCTTTGATTTAAGGTGTTAGAGTGGTAAATTCATCCCTCAATGGTCTTTTAAGAGCTTTTGGTTCTTTTTCTCATTTTACTTTTTCCCTAAGTGAAGTTTTGCATGAAAATGCTCAGGAGACATGTATATATTTGTTACCTGGAAAAAAAAAAAAAAAAATTATGTCGGTATTCCTCTGCTAATTTAGCATTAATGCGTTTATGTAGACTGTAATCAAATAGGTTGGGTGGCTCTTGTGCCTAATCAGCATGTGCATCCTCCTGAAAGATTATAAGATATTTTGTGCAGTCTACGTTAGGCGGACTCGGAAAAAAAAAAAGTGTGTATTCTCCTGAACTCTAGCATGCATTCACTTAGAAATTGAAGTGTTGACTGTAGACCGAAGGACTCTTAACTCGCTATTGAGGGCGTCTTTAGGATTTCTAACACCGGTAGTCATTGAATGTGGCGTGAATAGGGAAGAGCGAGGGATGAAGTATATACACACACTCACGAGGAAAGCACTCAAGAGGATTCATGACTATCTCTACTAAGTTGGTTATTGTGCAACTCATTTTCTTAATTTCATTTTATCTGTGCTTGTGGGGTTCTTCACTATTTGAGCTTGAGGTCGTACATTTAGCCGTTTATCGTCTTGCCCCTATTCTTTCATGTGTGTTTGCTTAAGGACAAGCAAACGCTTAGGTGTGGGGATGTTTGATAAACGTCTAAATGTACGTATTTTATACGTATTGATTTTGTATTATTTGTGTATATCTTAATGAATTGATGCCCGTTTAAGTATAAATTTATTTTTTTGGTGTTGCAGATCATAAATGTGCCAAATGTAGCTCAAAAATGCAAATTGGACGAATTCGACACCAAAAACGGCATTTTTTGGGTGTTAGACTGTAGCAGAGACATTCGATGCTGAGCTTCAGCGAGGTCCATGCGCCCGCATGGGTGCACGTGAGGTTTCTTCTGGGAATTTCACTGAGTCTCGGTTACTTGTGTTAAAATCACTTTGTGGTGAATCTCTGTAGCACCCTGCCATATTTTTCTAGGCGAAAATGATGGGTGAGCTTCACGGGCTCCATGCGCTGACAGTATGGACTGACAGGATATATTTTGGATCTGAACTTTTTAGGGCAAAGGGGAGATTTTTGAGAGTTTTTTGGGGAGTTCTTGGAGCCGACTTCCACAAGTTCAGAGGAGGCAAAATCACTCGTTTTGGAGCAGGGGAATTAAAGGGAGAAGCTTAGTTTGGCTAGATCTTCATCGATCTCTTCTTTGGGGAGTTTGTGAGGCGAGCGAAGCCGCCCCTGATCAGCGGTGTCCGTGGAAGCTTTTCCACCTAACAGCTTGTCATCTCACTTCCATTGTTTGAGGGAGTTTCCTTAGTAGTTGTTTTCATGGACCTATTGTTTGTATTTGTTTTCATGGACGAGTAGACCCCGAGGTCATTTGGATCTTGGGGTGAACGTTAGGGGTGAACTTGTGTATTTTGATGATCTAATTATGTCTATTGCAAGTGTTTTGTGTTTGTGATTCATTTCGCAAGAAGCCCGTATGGACCTGACGGGATATATTTTAGACTGAACTTTTAGGGCAAAGAGAGGAGATTGAGAGATAGCTTTTTGGGGAGTTCTTGGAGCCGACTTCCAAAAGTTCGGAGGAGAGCAAGATCACGCGTTTTTGGAGGCGGGGAATTAAAGGGAGAAAGCTTAGTTTGGCTAGATCTTCATCGATCTCTTCTTTGGGAGCTTGTAGGCGATGAGAGAAGCGCCCGATCACGGCGTCCGTGGAAGCTTTACACCCTAACTTGGCATCACCTTCCATTGTTTAAGGGAGTTTTCTTATGCCATTTGTAGTTGTTTTCATGGACCTATTGTTTGTATTTGTTTGCATGGACTGAGTAGACCCCAAGGGTTACGGATCTTGGGTAAACCTTGGGGTGAACTTATATATTTTGATGAACTAATTATGTCTATTGCAAGGGTTTTTGTGTTTGTGATTCATTCTTGGTGCATTTGATGTGTTGCTTACATGAGAACTCTGTAAACCAACTTCTAGGTTGTACTTGGTAGCGTGATCATCGCCCTTGTATTAGACACACCAAGTTTGGAAGGGATTCATGTCCGAATCGCCCGTGACCATCGGGTATTTTTGTACCCTCAACATTAGGGGCTAGACCGAGGTTGTGTTCGGCTACGATTAGGGATTTCCCCTTTTGTTAATGCAATCATATGAGGATTTGATCGGGAAGAAATTCCGTATCAATACTTATACGGATTAGGGGTCAATTGTCAGTGACCATCGGGTTAACCTACTTTAGAAATCTCTAGGTCCAAACCTTCACTTGCATGACATTCTTAGCATCTTTTTGCACTTTAGTAGCCCCTAGGAGGCCAGTATCCGTGACCATTTCTTTCCCTGGATTTTATACCCTTGCCTTATTTTAGACTCTACTTGTAGTTCTTTCATTTTAATTAATAGATTAGAGAAACCATTCGAATCTTTCGGCTAGACAATACGCGAAGAAGTAAGGGTAGATCCTTGGGCCCAGGGAATACGACCCTCTCGTGCTCGCACGAGAGGTATTACTTGACGACTCCGTGCACTTGCGGATCTCGCATCACTTACCCTCAGATGCCTAAACGTAGGCTGTTGATAATTATAATGTACAAAATATTGATTTCCATAAGTGGGAAACATAATCCATGTAGAATATATATGATAAACTGTCATTATAAAAGGGGGAAAAATTACTTACGCCATTCTTTGTGCACCTTTCATTTTGCATTCATATTCAACCTTGGCTGCTAACTTGCTTTCTTCAGGAGATGTCCTTGAAAGTAACATTGTTTGCAAAAGAGACTAATCAAGGAAAAGGAATATGGCAATGATCATATAGTAAGTCATCAAAATCAATAACTTTGCGCGTCAAGCATACAATTTTAAGTTTCCAATGAAACAATGAAAATAACTTGCATTTTAACAAGTCTAACATTAATATGCTATTTAGTAGCTCAATATGGTAGTCTGATAAAAAAGACAAAAAAGAGTAATTGGAGCTATTTTATTTCAGTTCTACTTGATCAATGGTAGTTCTTTCAGGCTATTTGCTAAAGTGGACATCCATTGTCTGTCAAAAATAAATAAAAAAAGGTTCCATTTCAGAAGGTCAAAGAACAGAGGGACAAGTTCACCATTAAGTAAAATTGTTCCTTTAAAAAAAAAATGTGTTTACATATTTGGCTATATATGACCCTACTTTATCCAAAAGAAAAGGCTAAACTATAAAATGGCAATTTTGAAAGACAAGCCCTTCAAGAAATAGAGGAGAGCTAAATGCAGTTTAATTGCTAAGGGAAAAAAACAAAGACCTTTGATAGTAAATGATATAAAATTGCAATACTATCAGGATGTGTACATTGAGATTTTGCAGACAGAAGTTATTTCACTTATACATGAAAACAATATTGATGATGTGCATGGAACTACAATTATCACGATTGATGTAAACTTTAATTGAGGTAATTTTCTTCAGAAAAATATAGCTGGCTAAACTGGCTTGAGAAGCATCACTTACTTGGCAAGCGATAGAGGCAGACTGTCTCATCAAGTTAACTTCTGACGATGACTTCACCCATCGCAGTTCATGAGTCAAGTATGAGATATCTTTAACTTTATTGTTGTGGTCTAACTCGCGGAAGGCCTCGAATGCCATATAAGACGGCAAAGCTGTCATCACATTATGGTACACTTTGGTTGCATGACTAATCATTCCCGGAAGGACCTGGACCAACATTTGAAAAAGTTATTAAATAAATAACATAAAATCTATTTAGATAGACCAAAAAAAAGGTTAATAACACCAAATACTGTAGCATAACTGTCATATTTAAAGCAGGACAGATACTAATGCAGGCTCAGAATGGATTTTTCCAAGAGAGAAGTTACATTTTTATTGATGACTAGGAATCAAAATATCCACTGAATTAGAATATTTTCTTCTCATAAGTTTGGATCAATGAAAAGAATATTAGCCATTTGTCAAGAATGTAGATTGCGAAATCATAAGCTGACTTTATCTATCACACACCAAGAAGATAAAATAGATTATCCTTTTCTGCCAAATTATCAACTAGTTTGAATAAGAGGATAATAAAGACTGAAGATCTATACATCTGTTAAATTTGCATTCATCTTGATATAACAACTTTGAAGTCAGTCAATTACATAGTTTAACATTGTGCAATATGCAGAAGCACTTAAGACTTTGCCATTCATACACATACAGAAAAGATATCTTGTTAAAAAGAGTCAGTTGTCTATCAATTACGTCATAAGGCAGGTATTGTACTAGGTGACATGGAACCAGATAATAGATTTGCCAATGCTGATTATAAAGGATTTGCAGGGCAGCCAATGCATATCCAAGCACCAAGGCAAGCAGTATTAATATACCAACCTCACGCATCTTACTCATGGAAAATGCCTTGTCAGCCTTAAAATAATCCAATGCTGCATCCATTCCAGCGATTGAGCCTTGCCAGAGCACATCCTAAAAATATGAAACAGCAAATATTGTCATAAACATAGCTTCTCAATATGTAATATGCACTGCAGAATGTAATATGCATTATCTGAAACTTGAAGCCATCCCATCAAAAAAAGAAAATGGCAAAGTCAGTGCTATGTTTATTGCAAAACAAAAACTCATAAAGAGGTCAATATCTACATAATAATAAAGAAACCATATATGAATGTCAGAATCACAAGAAATTCTTGTATCCAATGCTCAAATAATAGACAAGTAGCTGCGAATATAACAGAGCACAAAATTAAATATTCAAGTAAATATGTATGTTGTTATTATAAAAAAGGCTCCCATTCCATGACATCCAAAAATAACTACTCGATGCAAAATCCATTCATCGAGTTAAAAAAAAAAATCAATGCACTTTTAACTACTCTATTTGTATAACATAATGAGATAAAAATGTTATTTAAAATAAATAGATAAATAGTATACATATCATTTCAAAGTACCGACATCAATAATAACATAATGAGGTAATAGGTTATAGCATGTTGATATAATCTAAATTCTCTAAAAGCCATCTAATACAATTCAAAAACTTCCAAAAAGGTCATCATATGAAGAGTTGAAGTATAAGCAAGACAATAAAAATACCATGAAAGCAACAAAATGAAGAAGGCCCATACATCCAATCAAACTAAAAGAAAACTGGCCCAGATATACAAGTGAAGCTTGAGAAAATCATAAAAATCTTATGAAAATTAGCAATTTAATATAAAGAAAAACTATCTTCCTATATAATATCAAGACACAACCAAACAAGGGAACCATGAAAACTCAGTGCCTAACAAAAATGATGTTTTTGCATATTATTCCAACCAATTATGGCTTACTTGAGGATCTGGATCAGGCATAAACATACATAATCCAATTTCATCACTCAAAACTGCTACACCTCCAGGTTGTGAACAACCGGTGATATAAAGGTAATCAGCATCTTGCCGAAATGGATATGGCACCACATCTGTCATCATTTTCACAGGGGCAGATGCAATTATAGCCAAGCTTTTCTCTGGAAGTAGTTCCAGAAGTCGTTTTCTTCTACTAATGTATTCATCACTTGTAATTCCTGGGGTGATCTCCCCTTCTGCAAGTAACTAAAATAAGGAGGAAAAAAAATCATGATCAAAGAAAAGAACAATTCTAACATTATTGCAGGGCAAAGGACTTGAATGGGTTTCAAGAAAGTACATGAGGATGCGATACGGATGTAGGCTGCCCAATATCAACAATTCTCTGAGTGGCATATGATGAGCATTGGATAGACTTGTACAAAGGATACAAAACCTGAGGCTTAACCTACAAAACAATAAGCTTGTAACACTAACAACATAACAAATTTAAAGCAAAGAACCTAAAGCAAAGTAATTTCCTCCAAAAGCTTAACGTCAAGCATCAAAAAATGCCAAAGATGTTTCAATTTCTGAAAAATAATCATCACCACAAAAAATTCATCAATTTGGACAAACATACAAGAGCATCAAAATGACACTAACACAACACAGGACTGAAAACGCCACGAATGGACTTTAACCCACCAGATACCTCCAAACTGATTAGTAGAACACAAACGCATTCCAAAGTCTTCTTACAGCGAGTAATCTTTCATAAAACACAACATCCTAATTTCTAACAAAAAGAGAAAGAATTAACAGATTCAACAATAAAATCAATACCGGAATATAAAAAGATGAACCTTTATAGCTAACTAGCCACGCAATCATTCAAGAAGATGAACTAATACATCTTCAAGGTACTCATAAAATTAGAATATAATAAAATAAAAAACTTTATAAACAAAATCGTTCAAACCCGCCAAATTGGTTAAAAAGAATCCATCAAGAATCCGCAAATGTTCTTCACATGAATAAAATTGATGCTACCAATCTACATTCCTGCATAAAAACCCAAGAAAACCTAGAAAAACTTGATGATTGTGCATTATCAGTTCATCCATTGAGTCCTGATGAAGGGTTTACTATCCATCCAAGAAAAATGAGAATCAAGAACAACAAAGGACAACGAGACAATAATTCAAAGGTTTCAAGGAGACTTCAATACCATTCCTCTCACGATGCTCCTCATCGCTCCCCTTCTCAGGCTCTGCATCGCCATGGCCGTGCTTCCTCTCTCTCTCTCTCTCTCTCTCTTTCTCTGGGAATGAGACCACGAGAGTGACGAGAGGGAGAGGGTTAATAACGATCCATCATCACCGCACGTTTAACTTCCAGAAAGATCGAACGGTCATGAACAAAACTCTGATTAACACTATGCTTTGAGATCATAACTGGAAATCGGGATCGCATGATTACCTCGGGATCGAAATAAAACTGCCTGAAGATCATAACTCAAAATCACACATTCGTTTGCCTCGAGATCAACACCCTGAAGTACTACGAAAGTTTCCTCTTTCCCAAAATGCCCCCCTTATATCAGCTCTTTATCCAGTTCTCGCCTTCTCAAGCCATGGAGCTCTCACTCATGGCGTCGTCCTCCTCTCCTACCCGCCTCCTTCCACTAGCTCAATCCCTGCATCTACTCCAAAGAGAGATCCATGTCCCCATCTGGTCGAAGCCCTTCTCTTCACTTAAGGTGCATCTTAGCGAGAGGAGTAGAAGGAGCCTGGTGGTTGCCGGGGCGAAGAATAAGAAGAAGAACAAGAGCAGCGAGAAGGTTGATGATCATAGCTTTGTTTCGAGACCAGATGAGGCCACCGGACCCTTCCCTGAAGCCGTACTACTTAAAAAGGTACCCTTTTTTTTTTTGGAATTTCATTAATTTTGATTCTATTGGAGTGTTCTTGTAGTTTGGGTAAAAGCTTCAATCTTTTTAAATGGAAAGGATGCTTGAAGTTATATGATTTTGATTTATTTGGGTGACTTGTGTGTGTGTGTGTGTGTGTGTGTGTGTTTGCTTTAGATCAAAGAACTATGAAATATCTCTTTGATTTTATTATGTTTGTATCTGAATGAGCAGTTGAATCAGTATCTGGTAAATGTAATTAGTGGCATTGCTGGTTTTATTATGAAATTTATGTGGTTAGTGAAGAGAATTAATTCATTGAAAGATTCATCCCTTTTGTATGATATGATTTTGATTTAATACAATGAGCTGTGATTGTGCTACTAGTATACTGACTTTAATATGAAATATAAGTGGCATATAAAGAAAAATAATTCATTTGAATAGCTCACTCAGTGGTTGAATTGGTATCCGAAAAATGTATTTTTGTTTGTATTGTTGTTCTGTGTTAGGATAGAGTTTAACATGAAAGTTTTGTGGCTTATTGTGAGAACTAAATCATTGAAGATGCATCCTTTCTGTTTGTTATTGCTTTAGCAATTTTGAGATTTTTGTTGCCTCCTGTTTCTTTCATATTACATATGCAATTTTTGTAAGATGATGTTACTTGGTTTATTGGAAGTTTGTCATGGCCTACAAATGATTTTGCACATTTTCTTTTGTTGCATGATTTGTAGAAAGTTGTGAAGGAAGATGGTAGAGTTTTACCTGAATTTGCTGATGCAGAGGAAGGTTAGTGGTTTGACCTAAGATTTTTCCATTTAAATAGGTCAATGTGCTTGATGGACAGAGAAGTTATCTTCTAAGAAAATAATGGATTTGATCGTGATTTTGCAGAGGAGCTGTATGAGTTTCTCAAACTTCAGCTTGAGAGTGATTTGAATCTCGAAAGAAGTAAGGCTTTCTTTTTCTTTACAAGTTTGCATTTCAAAAGATATTTAGTTGTTGTCATTGGTCAATCAACCCATTTATTTCTTCAAATAACATGTACTCTATGTTGTTCTTCCAATTCTAATATAACATGCTTGGAGAATGAAAAAAATAATATTATCAACAAGAGCATACTAATATTTTGTATTTGGACATGATCACTGTTTCTGTCGGTTGATATCATTCTCCATTTCATTCTAGCAGTAACTCTACTCTTCATCACACAACCAAAAGAGTATAGAATAGAAGTGTTAACTAGACAAACTCATTTGAAGAGCAGATCAAACTCTGAATTCAGATCTCCTCTTGTTTGAACATGAGAGCAAACTCTACTAAAAATTATGACCATCTCAAACTTCCTTGGTATCCTTGCTACATAAAACTTGAATTTATTCTAACTATTTTTTGATCAAGGAGCAGCCTGTACACATGTAAAATTAGATGCAGCATTCAGAAAATTAGCACTTCAAAATACATACCCGAAAGAACAGCTATGATATTGGTAAGCAAACACCAGCTATGATATTGACACTTTCTTCAATTTTAACTTTCCTTGATTCTAACGGTGAAACTGGGGAATGGAAATGAGTTTGGATGTCGCACTGCATGTTAGATTAGGGATCTTTTGAAGATCTAGACTAAATTGTAATTCCTGCACAAATTATGTTTTTAGTGTGGGAACATGTCAAGTTGAGTGCAACATGCAAGATGGCTGTTCAAATCAATATGTAAAATTGAACGCATCTTCCTTAGTTAAGAATCTTTTACTACTTGTTTGAATTGACTTGTTAGAGATTCTGATCTTTGAATTATTAAATTTATCTCTTGATTCTCAATGGGAAAACAGAGAACATTGTTACAATGCATGTACTGTTATGATTTTCAAAGTTGAAGCTCATCCTTTTGTAATCGTGTTGTGCCAGTGCGTCACTATGAAATGGTCTATTTGATTCATGAAGATAACATTGAGGAGGTTCCCAGTGTCATTTCAAAAGTTGAAGGTGCTAGTCATTTTTTGAAACTAACATCTCATCAGAATGCGACAATGTCTTATTTATGTATTTCTTTGCATTTATATATATAGAGTTCATCAGAGAAAAGAAAGGCAGAATTTGGAGGCTGAACAATTGGGGACTTCGGAGATTGGCATACAAGATTAGGAAAGCAAATAAAGCTAATTATGTCTTGATGAACTTTGAGCTCGAAGCAAAACACATTAATGAGTTCAAGAGCATGCTCGACAAAGACGAGCGAATTATTCGGCACCTCGTGATGAAGCAAGACGAAGCCATTACTGAAGACTGCCCTCCGCCTCCTGAATTTCACACCTTGCGCGGAGGAATGGATGAGGAAGATGATGACATCGATGACGAAGATGATTGGGAAGATGACGACGGCTTGGAAGACTATGATGATGACAAAGAAAACATTATAATTGTCGATGATGATGATGATGATGATCAAGGAGGTCAAAATAGAAGTATGAAAACACTAGAGGCTAAGAAAATGGCTTTGTAGTTTGCTAACTTCATCGACACATTGTAATGTAATTTGGAGTGGATCTTTAAATGATGATCTAAAAACTTTAATTCTCTGATACAATTTTAATTGATTGCATATAAATCTCTAGTCTGCAACTCAATCAGCTCCAAGCGTTTATCAGTTGATTTTTTTAAATTGCTATATTTGTTATAAAGAGCACCTTTTTACCTCATTTTATTCCAAGTAATTTATGAATTTTGACTAAATTATAATTTTAATAAAATAATTCAGCCTTATTTTATTTTCTAAATTTTTCAAATTTTACAAGGAATAATTTATTGGCAAGTTCATGAATAATTTAAGGATTGTCATCACATACAAACTTTTAATAATTTAGTTTTCCAATAATTTAAAATATTTTATCAATTTATTATGATTCATCTCAACTGTTCAAAACTATATTCATAGTAGAAGGATCCCATGGAGCAATCATACCATTGGATAAATAAAACAGGGTCATGATAAAAAGAAAAAAGAAATTCACCTTTATAAATTGTTTTAAACTAGAAATATTTATAAAAAAAAACAAAAAGAAATGTTTTATTTAAGGTAATAAGTGCCTTATGATCTTGGATTCCTTACACTAAATTAAAAATAAAAACACATTTATCAAACCAATAATTTGAATAAATTATTATTGGCATTATAAATAATTATTTCTAAGTGAAATCAGTGATCACTTTATACAAATACAAAAAATTAACAAAACATTCATACAAGAAAATGGTCCCTCATCCTTCAATCATAGAATCACTTTAATTTTGCCAAAAATTATTCCTTAAAAAAAATCATAAATAAATCACAACCTTTGAAACCTAATAATTATTTATAAATAATTTTAAAGAAAAAAATATCAAATAATTCACTCTTGAATGAAAAAGACAAAAAGACACAAACCAAATAATGCAATGGAAACATCCAAGAAAACTTTTTTGTCTGTCACTTCAAAATACTTATTGAAAGTAAATAAATAAATAGCTTATAATTAGTGTACGTTTGTCTTATTAGCAGGACCCATTTAAGTTAAATTGTTCCAGTGGTGCATCTATGGTTTCCCGCCGTACCGCGGGAACCTTGGCAAAGAAAACGAAAAAGGACAAAATCTTTAGCATTTTATATTGTTTTCTTTGTTATTTTCTTCTTCTTATTTAGGGTTTCGCCCATTCCTTCATTTCAATCCCAACCCATTCATTTGATTTCTCTTGTTTTGGTTTCCCCAGTTTGTGGATGGAGATTTGGGGACCGATTACTCAAGGCCAGGTGCTCAAATTCCTCAATTTTTTTTTTTCTGGTTACTTGTGGTTTAGTTGAGATTTCTTTGAATTATTTTTTAAATGTTATCCCTTTTCAAGCATTTGTTTGGAATTTTTGAGTGATTTGGTGGATAAATGCATATGAAATTGCAGTTTCAGTGTTGCTCAAGGGTTTAATTTGAGCTTTTTAGATGTATGAGCTTTAAGTTGCTCAAAATTTCTTTCTTTATTTTTGGTTACTTGTGGTTTAGTTGAGATTTATTTGAATTATTTGTTAAATGTTATCCCTTTTCAAGCATTTGTTTAGAATTTTTGAGTGATTTAGTGAATAAATGCATGAGAAATTGTAGCTTCAGTGTTGCTCAAGTGTTTAAAATGAACTTTTTAGATGCATGAACTTAAATTCCTCAAAATTTCTTTCTTTATTTTTAGTTACTTGTGGTTTTGGTTGATATTACTTGAATTATTTGTTAAATGTTATCCCTTTTCAAGCATTTATTTAGAATTTTTGAGTGATCTAGTGGATAAATGCATATGAAATTGCAGTTTCAGTGTTGCTCAAGTGTTTGATCTCAACTTTTTAGATGCATGAGAAGTTAAGAGCTTTTTGTTACTAAGGATGAGAAGGTTGGTTAAACAAAAGAATCTATTTAGAGATCATAGCTTACATTTTTATTTTGTTTGGCTTGTCTCAGGTAGCATTTTGCGTTGGATTCATCCCAATAATTGCAGCATGGTTGTACTCCGAGTTGTCGGAGTGCTGTAGAAAGCATTCTTCTTCTTCTTCGAGACTGTGAGTTATTGAGTTTTGAATATTATATATATCTCAGTGTTCATTGATGGTTTCTTTTTTTGACCTGATTAAATGTCTTATTTAGTTGTATATTTTGATGACTTTGAATCTATATTGCTTCCCCTTTTTACCATTCTTTTCTATGTTTCAGGAATTCAGCTGATGGTTTAGATGATTTTAGTCTGAGAAGAAATGGCTCAGATTCAAAAGCTCTCTTGTTGGAGAGTGGTTATCTTCTATCATCTTCGACCTCTGTCAGGTCAGTTATAGAATGTTTGTGATCAGCTTCTGAAACTCACCGAACAAGGCTTTATTGTTCCTCAAAGTTTGGAATGTTTCAGATTCTTTCTATTCGACAAGACATTCTACTCTGATAACCGTCTCACATTAAGAGCCATGTAAGTGGAATATCTTAGCTTCGGTTTTGAAAATTTTCTCTCATTTGTAAGATGTAGTTGAACGGTTTATGCTGACTGATTTTCAGGTCTGAAATCGGAGTTATTTTGGTCTATTTCTTCATATGCGACCGAACAAATCTGCTTGGGGAGTCTGCAAGGGTATTGTAATTGTAAATTGACCTGAAGAGATGTGTTAATTTCTATGATACTTATCGATGCTATGTATTTGCAGCAATATAGCCGAGATATTTTCTTCTTTCTTTATTTTCTCCTTGTCATTGTTGCGGCAATGACTTCATTTACAATCCACCATGACAAGTCACCATTCTCTGGAAAATCTGTTCTCTATCTGAATAGACACCAGACCGAAGAATGGAAAGGCTGGATGCAGGTTAGTTTACCATGTAAAATCATATGTCACCCAATTTATAGCTTGTGATGTCAGTTTAGTTTTACCGATCTCTTGTTATGATGCAGGTGTTGTTTGTGATGTATCACTACTTTGCTGCAAAAGAAATTTACAATGCAATCCGTATTTTCATTGCCTCATATGTTTGGATGACCGGATTTGGGAACTTCTCTTACTATTAC
Organism: Dioscorea cayenensis subsp. rotundata; assembly: GCF_009730915.1. NCBI lineage: Eukaryota > Viridiplantae > Streptophyta > Magnoliopsida > Dioscoreales > Dioscoreaceae > Dioscorea > Dioscorea cayenensis. Next base: position 21,287,299 of record NC_052476.1, on the reverse strand, counting down.
ATCCGAAAAGACTTCAGTCTCGCCAGGTTTTGTCAGGTATGCATAAATTAAGCTAAACTTTTGGTGTTGATTTTGGGCAAATTTCCACTGACGATCCCTTCCATGTTGAATAGATGATGTGGAGGCTTAATTTCTTTGTGGCGCTCTGTTGTGTTGTGCTTGATAACCATTACATGTTGTATTACATTTGCCCCATGCACACCTTCTTCACTCTCATGGTCTATACTGTACTCAGAATCTTTAACAAATATAACGAACGAGGATCAGTGATTGCAGTAAAAATTGGTCTTTGCTTCTTGATCATTATTGTGATATGGGAGATCCCCGGAGTTTATGATGTAGTGTGGAGTCCATTTGCATTTCTCCTGAGTAAGTATTTCTTAAGTTGTTTGAATAGAGAATTTCTTTGTGAAATGTGTTAAGGCTGCTGAATTGTTTGTAAAAAGGTTACAATGATCCAAGTGCGAGAACCAAATACAGCCCCATGCATGAATGGCAGTTCCGTGCAGGACTTGATCGGTATATTTGGATCATTGGAATGATTTATGCGTACTATCATCCGACCGTAAGATTTATAGTTATTTCAGAGAGTTGATTGCCATTTATTAGCTTGATCACTCAGTAAAGATGATGATTGCAAGCAGTAGTTTCTGACGATGTCCTGCTTTTGGTATAAGGTTGAGAGATGGTTGGAAAAACTGGAAGAAGCCGAAGCAAAGCTAAGGATATCAATCAAAGCATTTGTTGTTCTGATTTGCTTCGCGGTAAAATTAAACCAAATCAAATATCTGTTTCTTCATCCTTGTTCTAGTTTTCATCTCTTTCAATTACTGCAGATGGGTTATGCCTGGTATGAGTATATATACAAACTCGAGAAGTATGCATACAACAAGTACCATCCATACACATCGTGGATTCCGATTAGGTATAAATTTCACATTTCGATGATGATTATTTTACTGCCAATTTCCCAATACCATTGGCTGACACTTCCCTATTAACTTTTGAAAAATTTTAGTATATACATCTGCTTGAGAAACATCACTCAGAGTTTCCGGAGTTACTCTTTGACCCTCTTCGCGTAAGCTCACCTTCAACATTTCTCATCGCAATTAGTCAGATTATACACTTGCTTGTAATTCACACAGTCTGCTGATTTCTGTTGCAATTGCAGATGGCTCGGAAAAATTACACTCGAGACATACATATCACAGTTCCACATCTGGCTCAGGTATGTGAAACATACATATATAACATGTATATTTACTTGAACTCTTTTGAATTGAATCATTCTCCATGAAATCTGCAGAACAGGAGGGCCTGATGAACAGCCTCAAAAGTTGCTGTCTTTGATCCCCAACTATCCAATGCTCAACTACCTGCTCACAACAGCAATATACATTGCGGTAAGCGAATAGCAAAGTGTTCTCTGCATTCATTACTATAAAGTTTGTAAAATATGAAATTCTTTCAGGTTACGCATAGGATATTCCAGCTGACAAATATATTGAAGTCGGTGTTCTTGCCGAGCAGAGACGATAAGCGCCTCGTTTATAACATTGTCATCACTACAATTGTTGTGATGATCTTATATACATTGTCATGGGCATGTCTCAATGTTCCAAAGATGCTGGCATGGGGTTAATATCCAATGCTGATGCTGAAACAGATATGTGTTATCTTCATTGGCTGTGACTGAAAGCACTTGTTTTTGTTTGGTATTTATACATGAAACAGGGTTGAAATGGCTTTCAATGGGAGCTAGTGGTATCAGTGATTCATTGCTGCTGTTTAAATGTTGCAAAGTGCAGAGAAAATCTGGATTGCTGAACTTGTAATTCAATTGTGGTATATGTTAATTAGCTTCCATAGATATATATATATATATATTTATTATTATTATTATTTGGGAGGGGACAAAACCAAAGTCTTTTGCCACGGAATAAGATGTGGCCAGTTATATTTGTAAAAATAATTCTTTAAAATAATAACGAACAACAAAGCGTTTGTAGTCCAACGGTTAGGATAATTGCCTTCCAAGCAATAGACCCGGGTTCGACTCCCGGCAAACGCATGGTTTTTGGCCTTTAATGATATTTTCTTTATACTGTGAGTTTTCTTTTTTCTTTTTTATTTTTTGATAAAAGAGATTTCTTGTTTTTTACATTTGAGTGAAAAAAACTATTAACTAATCTACATAATTTACCACAAAAGAAATCAAACACAGCCCAAGTAACCAATTTTGTCAATAAATAATAATAAATTAAAAATTAAAATTTAGTACAAAGAGAACTGACCGGTTTGCCATTTTCTCCAACCTGCTGATAAAATCTAAAAAAGTTTAAAAAACACAAAATATGCAGATTGGGCAAAAGAAAAGTCAGATGATAAAAACAAGTAATTGCCAACAACCATCCATAAATAAAATCCACAACACCTGAATAAAAATTAAACCTGAAGAGTTACAAGGTGTCCATCTAACAAAGTAAGAGAAAAGATTCAAAACAAAATAAAGGAAAGAAAAAAGAAAGATCAAAGAGCCTGAAAAGAAAAGAAAAAAAAGCATCTAATAATGTGCTAATTGAGAAACAAAGTTTCCTATCTTGTACAAATTCTAATCAACAAAAGACCCCCCACAATCAACTACTGGAAAAGGTTCCTTTCTTCAATCCATGCAGGTCTTTGTATTCTTATTACTGCAAATCTATGGCCTATCTATCTTTTTGAAGGCCTTTCATCATCCTCACCACTGTCATCATCTTCATCAGAATCATCGTTATCGTTACCAGACCTCTTTCGTTTTGAAGAGGCTCCGACCTTTCCAGCATCACCGGTGTTCTCTTCATCACTGTCTTCGTCCTCACCGTTCTCTTCACCTGGCTCGAAGTCACTTGCATCTTCCTCGTCTTCAGCCCGGCCCACCGGCTGAACTAGGACTTCAGTTCCCATATCCTCCTACAGAATTCAAGTTAAAAAGAGTATGCATTGAGTAATGCTATATCTATACAAGGTAAAATTTTTGACTTTAGTAAACAGATGATGATGGGATGAACAACACTACATTTCAAGATGATTTTGATTACCTATTTGGTACAATCAAACAACACTCATGAAACTTTCTTTTTGATGTACTCAAGAAGTAACAATCTCAGCAAATCATTGAGTCAAGAGAAATTACCAAATCAAGAGCATAGACTCTCAAGCATATACTCAAAGAGGAAGGATTTACGTTGACAATTCAGATTCAAAGAAGCCTATTTGGTACAATCAATGAACAGTGATGAAACTTTCTTTTGTACTATCAAGAAGGTACCAAGACTTTTTTTACTTGAATAGTAATCTCAATAAATCATTGCAAAGAGAAACATCAAATATCCGGTTTTCAACAACCATTTCAATTAAACAAACAAGAATCTCTGTTTCACCAATTGAAGATGAATAATCAGGAAAAACAAGAGTTAATTTCTGGAAAAAAAAAATCCACGGACCATAGAATTTAAACACAAAATTTAATATAAAAATTAAAAATAAATAGAAGTACTGCTGGAAAACAGACTAAATTTCCATAGAACAGCTGCAGCATGGCTTAAATCATACAAGGGAACTCCTAATTCTTAAAAGGGGAAGACTATAAAAGAACAAAGGCAAGAACTTTTTTAAAATAACAAAATAAAAATTGAGAATTTCGCCATAATCGGCAAAAAAGAGAACTAGATAAAAATTAGCACATAGAATTAAGTCAAATAAAGCCAGATCTATCAATGCAAACTTAAAAGAACACACAATTCAACAAAAAAAAAAATAAATAAATAAAACAAATGGTAACAAAGTAAACAAACAGGAAAAAAAAATGATTTTCAGCTTAAATCACATATATAGATAAAGAGATTAGCCAATTCAATACCTAAAACATCAAGTAAAAAATATCAAAAAAACTTCAGATCTGCAAACAAACCAATTTCAAAATCACAAAATTAATTACATCAACTTACAACAAAAAAATATTTTTAGATTAAACTCATAAAAAAATAACAGGACAGTAGATCAGCGAAAACATAAGACTAGACTCATAAAAATAAAAGCATAAAAAAAATTGAAAAACTACACCCCCAATTACAGAAAAAGCAAACTCAAATTACAACCCAAAAAAATTAAAAAGGAAATTCAGAAAACAACAGATCAATAGATCGAAGAAAATCAACTGCTAACCCTACAACTACCATAAAATGGAATAAAAATACCAAGAAAAAAACAGAGAAAATAAATCCGATTGATAAAAAATCAGATAAATTGAACTCAAATTACAAAAAAAAAAAAAATCTTAAATTCATAAAATTAGCAGATCAGTAGATCAAAAATATAAAAAAACAAAAACAATTTTTTTTTCAAACAAAAAAAGAAAAAGAAAACGAAAAATTATACCTCTTCTTGCTCATCATCATCCTCACCGTCATCATCCTCTCCATCGTCCTCATCGTCATCATCACCACCTTCACCATCATCTCCATCTCCATCCTCTTCATCTCCGTTCCCATCCTCATCCTCCTCATCCTCATCATCCACAGTATGAACCTCCGGCCCACCTCTCAAGTTCTCATCCTCCTCCTCATCATCATCCTTTTCCTCATCATCATCCTTCACTTCCACGATCTCCTGTGGCTCTTCCTCCTCTTCCTCCTCCTCCTCGTCATCGTCTCCACTCTCATCATCAACATCATCATCATCATCATCATACAACAACCCTTCCTTTCCCGTTGACCCCAAGCTCCGCCTCCTTCTTCCTCTCCATCTCCATCTCCCTCTCGTCCTCAACCTTCTCCCTTCATCCTTCGCTTCCTCCAAAACCCCAAAAATACCAAAAGATAAAAATCGAATTTTTATCTAATTTTTTTCGAGAATTAATTCCGGAAAAATTAGAGAAGAAGAAGAGTGGATAGAGAGAGAGAGAGAGAGAGAGGAGAGCTGGTTCGGATTCATCTGGGGTTTCAACTGAGGGATGATCTGGACCGTTGAATTTGGGATTTCGACCTGGATCGATGACGTGGATAATGATCTGACGGTTAGGGATGGACTTGGTGTGTTTTCATTTGAGAATGGAAAACAAATTAATTTTTTTTTTAATTTTTTTTTTTTAGGGGGGGTGTGGTGCAAGCTGTGTTAGAGTTCTTTCTCTTTCCTGTGGGCGTGGTGTTAGTCACGTGAGTTTTGGGGGCGTGATAACTAGGGCTGACGTCATGGAGGGTTAGGAGGAGAAGGGTGGTTAACCATGGTTGAGTTAGTGGGAATCTAGAGAGAGAAGGATTCGGATTCTCTGCGGTATGCTTACTCGCGCGTTTTGTGTCACTATTCTGACATATTTCTGAAAGTAATTTTACATATGTACCCTCCTATAAAGTTAAACTTTATAATATATATATAAATACTTAAAAGTTATATTTGCATATATACCCTTGTAAAAGATCATTATTAGTTGCCACATAACACTTTTGGTCAATTTATTTTTTTTCTTGTTATTTAAGATAATGTTTTCGAATTATTATTATTATTATTATTATTATTATTTCTTCATTTGGATATGAGATCAGAGAGAAGTATGGAAGGAAGATTTCAAAATATTGGGATTTTATGAAAATTTACATGTAATCCTTCGGAAAAATAATGGGAATTTTTTTTTTTGGCTCATCACATCCAAGTTAAAACTTCAAAAATTGGAAAATAAAATAAAACAAAAATTTTTTTAAAAAAATATTTTTAATATAAGAATTGAAATATTTAAGTATTTCGTTTGCATTTTGGACCATGTAATAACAGTAAACAGTACTTTCTCCATTCGTTTTTATTTGTCACAAAGTTTTTTTTTATCATTTTTAAATATTTATTATTTTTTAAATTACTTTTAATATTCTATTCAACTTTTTTATTAAAATTATAAAAAAAATAATTAGGATATTGTAGCAATAAATGATATATCAATTGAAATTACTATTTTAAATTATTTTTTATTTCTAATAATATACTCCTTAAAATTATTCAAACTTCAGATTGAAATTTTTGATTGAACAAATTTTTAAATCAAAGAAAGGAGGGAATATTTTTTTAGAAAGTGATCTACATTTTAAAAAAATTAAAGAATAAAAATAAAAGAGAGATAAATATGAGAGAAATAATTAATGAAAAAAATAATTACATATGACAAAAAAATGTGAAGATGTAAATTAGGGATAATTTTTAAAAATAATTTTTTTTTATAAAATTTTGTGAAATAATTAATTTTTTTAAATATGTAAAATTGGACTAACTGCAATAGATAAAAAGAACGGAGGGAGTACTAAAAAAAATTATAATAAAATGAATTTTATTGTATCATAAAGACCAGAAAGCAAGTCTGAATTTGTATGTACAGTGGTTGTGAGAGCAAATATTTGTGAAAGTTGGTATCTTTAACAAGCAACTTCCAAAAAATATTTCTGAAATGCAGCAATATCAATTCAAAACAAAAACTCTCTCCATTGCCATTGCATTCCAGCTTAGATTCCTCTTCTACATTGCTGCAGAAAAAAAAAAATGAGATAAAAATGAGATTTTAGTGTTAAAAGAGAAGCATTCAATAATTTTAGCTTTTCTGATTGGATAGATGCATCACCAACACAAATATCAAAGTTCACAATACTTCCAAAGATGATAAGTTTACACCATAAAAGTTGGAAGATATGGCCATCAAAAGAATGTTTGGTGTGCAAAGTTCAGGAACAACAAGTACTTCATTTGATACAATAATCACATGCCTTCATTTGATACAAGCACAAACAAAACAAAAAAGATGTTCCATTATGTTTAAAGCAGCTATCACTGCCATCAAAGATTGAAAGAGTCAAGGCTTTGTCTCTTTTTTTCTTTTGTAGTTCATTCACACAACCAATTGATCAATCAGTAATAAGCCATGATGTAACTAGCAATAAAATGAGACATGATGTCTCTTTTTGTGACTCATTCATGTATCCAATTCATCCATCAATGGCAACACGCAAGTTAACTACACCTAATCAAAATAATTATCCACCATCAATGACACATTATCGAAATAATCGGGTTATTGTCAACTGAATAAGCCAAGATGCATCTCTTTGGTAATTATTTAAGTGAAATAATCACACCCAATTAACTACACCTACTCAATTCACAAGAACCATGGTCCATAATGACCAAAGTTAAAATCCCCTGAAAAAAATCCCTGAGAAGGTGATATATGATACACTAAGAAAGCAGGAAAATGATGTTGGAGAAGAAACAAAAGAAGGCAATGCCGGCCTTATGTACAATCTTTGTGAACATTTGGCAGAAGGACAAGGCTTTGTTGTGCGTAACTGTAAGAAAATTTTAAACTTTCTAGTAAATTACAGTGGTGAAATACCACAAAAATCCCTGTGAAGATGATATATGCTACTCTAAGTACGAAAATTATGTTGGAGAAGAAACCAAAAGAGGCGATGCTGGTGGTAACTTTCTCCTACAAACCTTATGTGCATGCTAGTCAACATTTGGCAGGAAGGCAAGACTTTGTTGTATATACTATATGCATGAGATGAGTGCAAGAAAAATTTAAACTTTCTGGTAAATTGCTGTGGTAAAAGGGTAATTCAAGTTTTTTCACCAGTGGAATCACAAGAAACCTTGTTTTCAACATGAAATTTCTTTTCTTTATAACATCTAAACATAATCTAGGTGCAAACCAAATAATAGTAGACAAGAAGCAGTTCTGGGCCTTCTGGCTAAATGCATTGAGACCAAATCTTATGAATTCCTAGAATTTTCATCCAGTTTGAGCCTTAATTCTAAGTTCCAACTCAAACCTTGAACGAGAAGACCCTAACCTACAAAATCCTCTACATACCTTGTCAATCACATGTATAATTTAAGTTTTAGCAACACAAACCAAATATAGCTTTGTGATTCACCAAGACAATTCAACAATGTAGATTCTGGATAGCAATATGCTCGAATTTATTTCATGAAACAAAAATAGGATACATAACTAATTGACAAACTTCAAGGTGTAAGTTTTCTAAGCATTTACTAATAGGTGAAGCGAAGAACAATGAGTTGCCAATTTGAATACAAATAAACTACCGAATTTTACGAGGCAAAGCATAACAAGTAAAGAAGAACAAAACAAAAATCAAAGAGCAAGCAAACTACCAGAAGCTACAAGTATGAACAAACAATACCTTGCCAAACAATAATAAGGCAGAAGATCACAGTGACAATCATGGCCAATAGATTACTGCTAGAAGACTTTGCCTTGGCATTCTTCTTCCTTTTCAAAGCCTTAATTCTTTCAATCCTTGCCCGCTTCAATATCGAAATTTCTTGTACTAATTTCTCATCACTAGCAACCAAAGACAAAGACTTTGGAGGCCGAGGCGGCTTTGGGGGTTTCTTCAACACCTTCTTCTTCCCCATATCCTCAGCCTTCACCACCTTCTTTTCCAAAGGGCCATCAGTCTCAAACCTCAATTTCAACAAATGATGATGATCATCATCATAATCATCCTCTCGACGGCCATCGAAAGAACTACGACATGAATTACATCCAGAAATCAAAGGTTCTTCAACCTGAGTAGATCTCTCAATGCTCCTGAAACCACTATGAACCCTAATCAACTTCTTCTTCCCTTGATGAGCATTCTGATGGCATTCTTGATCAATGAGAGCCGCATTCATGCCGCTTTCAAGATCTACCAAACTATCACCTTCTTGCAAAGCCTTCAAGTCCATAACAAAACACTAAATCCCACCTTCTAACTCATAAAAATCGCACATTTTCCACCACACATTGCACGAAATTCACAATCAAAATCCATGACAAATCCAATCAATGGATCCGCAAATCAAAAATTCTCGTTAAACATATAACAACTATGCTAATTAAGATCCAAAAATCACTGAAGCATAGAGAAAACCATAGAGGAAGATGAAAATGGCGAATCACAAGGAAAAGAAGCTTACCAATTAGCCCAAAAAAAACACAAACGAAATGGAGAGGAGGGATTGAGAAGGATTGGTTTAGGGTTCAAGCTTGGAGAGATCTAGATTTCAAAAAAAAGGTGGAATTTTTGAAAGTAGATGTGGGGTTGGATGGAGGGAGAGCCTTGAAAAGAGGCCTGAACGTTTGCACTATTATGATCTCATTTTTAAATATTTATCAATTTTTTTTATATATTTATATATATAACATTTATATTGTCCATCAGCTATGCAATGCACCAACTCATGGGATAATGGTTTCCTCACTTTGAATTATTATTTATTTATGGGAAAATTACTGTTCACCCTCAGTAATTTTTCAAAACTTCAAAAACCTCCTACTCTTTACACCACGGGACGACCCGTCAGTTAGTGTTTAACTTCCCCTTTTACCCCTACGTTCACTCGAATAGGTCACGTATTGAAATCCCATTTTTAGTCCCCGAAAAATGGTGGGAAAGGAAAGCCGAAATCACATCATGTTCAACCTTTTGAAGGGCTTTCTACGCAGTTTCGATGAAACGATGGCGAGGAGTTACATTACATCTTGTTGTTCTCCTCATTATCATCACGAAATATATAAATCGGTTTCTCGAGCAGAAAAATGAAATTGATTTCCATCGGATTTGGTCCAGTGCACTTCATCTTCAAATGAGTACTGAGTCGATTTTATTGTCGAGGCGAGCATGTGCCATTATCGTCTTCTCGTTTATGGTTTGTAAAGTTGTATTACGACGAGGAAGAGCGATAATTACGACGAGTTCATTTTCAGTTGTAAAGTTCTTCTCGTTTATGGTTATCTATTTGTATATTTTTAAATAATGTTTTAACTATTTGCTATTATCCGTTTAAATATTTTACTAATATGTTTAATAATTATCATATCCGTTTAATACTTCCCATCTCCGTTTAACATTATCTTTACATGTATAACTATTCATAAGCGATGTAAATTCTCAAAAGTCTCTGCGTAAAAGCGGTGATCTTTTTAGTTTGATCCGAATTGTTGGCATGTGGCACGTGGCGGGTGGCGAGGTTTTGGTATCCCGTGCGTAGAATTAATGACGGCATTAATTCTTATGCGATATTTCATCAAATTCCGAACACCCGTTCGTTCTCATCGATCGATGTCGGCGGCTATGCGTTTAACTTTTTCTCGGATACTGAAGAGTCGACTGCTGTGGACTTCACACCATAAATAACCCGGGAAGAACCCTCCCCATGGACAACCACTCCTCGTAGTCCTCATCATCCTCCTCGTCCTCCTCCTCCTCTTCCTCCTCTTCCCACTGGACAACCACTCTATCCCGAAAGGATGTTTTCGTGAGCCTTCTTCCTTATCTTGAGAATCGATTAGCCAGTAATCACGAGACTAGTTAAACTATCTTTTTCTCGCTCTGAGCGAAGTCCTCATAATTGCACGAATGCGGAGGATTCTCCGTGATGGATGGCGGGAAAGCAATTAAGAGAGCATTTCGACTTGGGTATGAAAAGAAAGTTTTTCACGTGTTGCGTGATTGCGGAGGATTCTCAGAGGGAGGAGATCGTGAAACATCCTTTAAAGACTAGGGTTGACATTTACCACTGAGACTTTTACGTTAGCGTTTAAGAAAATTACGTCGAGTGTACAGGCTGATTACGTTACGTGTTTAACTACTCGGGATCGTCGTTTAAGTCCTACCATGACACATTGATTAATAGTCGTTTTCATGAATGTGTGTTGTTTAACCTTTTTTTAATGTTGTATGCGTTTTGCGGGGTTTCAAGTTGATGCGCTTGTTATGCAACTGGCGTGAGCGTTCGAATGTCATGGGAGCACTTGTTTCGTTATCACGAGGTCGAGTCGTGAGTGTCAAAGTCCAGGCGGACGTTGTAAATGTTGTAAATGTTGTAAATCTTTGTAAATGTTGTAAATGTTGTAAATATTTTATAAATAAAAGCAGAAACAATCGTATTTGTTGTGAACTTACGAAATTTAAGCGAGACCTAGTAAAAAGCAATGTGGGAAACAAAAAGCGTCATTGTAAACAATAGAAAAAGTTAAACAATACTCAAGTTACTCTTTAAACAATGACAGCGGTGTTTAAGAAAAATACGTAAATATGTTTTAAGCAGTGACCCGGGAGGTACCCATCTAGCGACGCGATGTCGATTGAAAAGCATTCGATTTAAACAATAACATATTATTTACATGATATAGACTTTTAGTTAAAGCAGGTTAACTCGTTATTTTAAACACTATATGTATACAGTTTTAAACATAAAAAAAGCTTAGGCGTTTACGAGAGACTCGTGTTGAGTTGAGAACTTTCATTCGACGATGACAACATGTCTTCCTCGCGACAATGACATATATTTCCCTTTTTGCCCTTGGGATGGAGGGAAAAATACCGCCCAATCACATCACGTCTAGTCTAACCTCTATCAGTACAAGCTGTGCACTTTTTGTGTTTGCGATTCGACTGCTTTGTTTGTTCTTTACATCTTCTACTTCTTCTTACGTCGTCTTCGTTTTGTTCTTCATTTCATTTGGTTTTATACGATTTGGTTTTTCGACCGATATATTATGGAGAGTTTTTGTGGTATTGCTAGATTGAGCGGGGAGGGAAGAGTGCTAATGTTGCAGCTCGAGACTTCTTGGGAATTGGTGTTAGGCGAGATATGTGGCGATGGGGTCTCGAAGTTTCTCTTGTCGAGGGTTAAGTTCATCACACAGGATGGATATAAAGCGGTTTTGCTCGATGAAAAGCGATGTTGACTTCAGTGGATGTGTCACGTCCACTCCATCTTCAAATGTCTTTGTAGTTGATCTTGTCGTCGAGGGACGAGAAAAATGTGCTATTGCCGAATCTAATGAAAAGCGAGGTTTTACTCGTTGTAAGTTCCTTTTCTTTTAATTATTCCGGTTATGCAGGGAATTCATTATTGTTTAAATATGTCAGTCATTTGGTTAACATATTATACTAGTCCTTTACGTTATTAGTTAATTGTTTAAGTATTTAATTTAACGTTTAACTATTGTCGTTATCAGCTTAAACATTGTATTCTCAAAAGCTTAACGTATTGATCTTTTCATTTTGGTGAAGTGTTGGCGGGGAATTCGGATTCTGCGAGTGCTCCCGATTCATCCCATGGTGACCACGGCGGTGGGGATGTCTTCCTTCCTCGTCCGGATCATTACGAAGTGTTGTCGTTGGATATTGGTCGAGCGTTTTGTGACGGTGTCGAACATTTCGGGGATGTGCTTGAAATCATGCGATCAAAAGGAATTTTTGACTTCAGATTCGTAAAGAAAGCGAAAAACATCGGGTGGCTGTGGAATGCGGCTGCCCAGATGGTTTGTCGTTAGGCGCCTTCATCATCAAAGAGTATAACAAAAAAATACTTTCAGAATCAAGACAATCAACCCGTCGCGCACTTGCGGTGGTGGCGTAGGTTGACGTCACGTCCGAAAGCGTCGAAAAATGGGTTAGCGCTAGCGGTGATTCGAAGCTCAAGGGCCGTCCCTTATGCAAGGGCCATCGACATTCGAGAAGGACATGTTGCGGGAACATGGTGTCCACATACCATACAAGCGAGCTTGGTTGGGAAAAAGAGCATGCGGGTGGTCCTCGGCAGCGGTGACATCTCCAGCTATGTTTGTTTGCTTTGGTATGTGGATAAGGTGGGCTGAGACAAATCCGGCGGCTTGCGATCGTGGAGAGGCGGTGGTCGTTTTAAGCGTGCATTCTTTTCTTTCGGTAGCGTGTATTGTGGGATTCGAGGGCTTGCGGGCGGCTAGTTCGTTTCTCGATGGTACCCACCTCCTTGGAAAAATATCGGGGTACACTCTTGGGTGCCCGCAGGGGAAAGATGGTAACAATGGTTTTCACGTCGCCGGTATAGTCGACAGCGAGACCCGATGCCGATTGGACTTGGTTCGTATCTAAGTTGGGCGATGCCTTATCACGAGGGTGGAGATTATCATGAGATAATTACCTCCGTGTCGGGACGGGTCGAGGGCCTTGTGAGCGCAGATTCGAGAGTCTTCCCTTCTTCGCCACATGCGTCTTGTCTTCGACATTTGGAGGCCAATTTTATGAAAAGCCAATGTCGGACTTGGGAAGGCGTTGAGGGAGGAGTCTTGGTCATATGCTTCCGCGTTACGTGGGCATCCACGGCTAAAGATTTCGATGATCACAGTGAATGAGCTGCGAGCCGTATCACTCGAAGCTCATCAGCTGGTTGATTAATCAGTCGGATATGGCGCATTGGTCGAATTATCTGTTCGGAGGTGATCGTTGGGGTGAGATGTATTCGAGCGTCGCGGAGTCGTTCGATGCTTGGATCGAGGAAGCTCGTCGTTACCGGGTGGCCAAATGGTCGAAACTCCGTAAGGTCTGCGAATGTTGATTTACACTTAACATTTTGTATTACCCTTTAAACATTCTCAATCTTTGTTTAATTACACTTTTCTGACCTTAAATATTAATCATTTCGTTTATTTAATTACAATAATGTTTTAAACATGTTGGCGAATTATTTAACCATCATCGTCTTTGTTTTAACCTTATTTGCAGGGTTCAAGTTGATCGCATGTTATGTAACAGGCGTGAGCAGCGACCAAATGGGAGACCTACTTATGCCCAGACATACATTGAAGTTAGAGATCATTGTTGAGGAGCGGTAGAAATCTTACGTGTTGAGTCGTTGTGTCGATGATCGTTACGAAGTGATCGACCAATCACGGCAACTCCGTGGATCTCGCCATCGAGAACTTGTTCATGTCGAAGGTGGCGAGTTTATGGTATCCCTTGCGAAACATACTTTGCGCGGCAATAATGCGACAGACACCAGCGTACATCGATTTATGGCGGGTACTTCAGCGATCGACAATTACAAAGTCGGCGTACAAAGAGCTATATTCCCCATACCGAGCGATGGCGAGGCCTTGAGGCGGAAAATCGTGAGCTTCGTTTGCGACCGCTGTGACTAGAAGGCGGCACTAGGGCGGCTAGGCGAAAGAGGATCGAGTGCAGCGTTTGATGTCCGCGAGTTACATTACAGTACGGCGCGAGGATCGGTCTGTCGGCGATCTTACTGATGAAAGCTGTCGCCCGACTAGGCATTGTTAATAAACCGGCGATGAGGAAACATTGTGTATTTATAACTGAATTGAATGTATTTACAGGAGACATTGTTATTTTAAGCGGATACTGCTTTGTAATTTGAAATATTTCAGCTGATGTTTAAGCGATGAATTGAATTGTGTATTGATGGGCGACTTTCCATATTTGGTTAAACAATAAGTGCGTTCATTTAAGCGGAGAAAGTGTTATTTTAAGCGGAGTGCACCGTAATTTGAAATATTTAAAAGCGATGTTTAAGCGATATATACTATATTTAAACAATGAAAGTGAAATGTACACAAGCGCAGCGTAAATTAAACAATGAAATAAAACGAATGGAATTTAACCCGCTATCTGATTCAAAACAAACAAAATTTACATTAAAGGTATACTGAGTCGTGTTCTTGAACAGAAAACAATGAATTGAATTTGTCGGGATTACGTTTTGAAAACAAAAATTGGCGATCGGATATACTAAGACATGTTATTCAAAAAGCAATTTAACCAGCTGTGACGACCCCTTTGTCATGAGGCGCATGTGCCCTCCCTCCTTAAGTATCGCGGGTAACATGCCTGTAATCCCGAGGTAAGGAGCGTCATCTGCGGTGGCCGTAACTTCTCACCCACGGTAATTGCTCGATAAACCGCATGGCGTGGGCGAGCGCAGATCGGCGCTTCCTTGTTTTTAGGCGTGGGGTTTTACGTATGCAGTCCTGCGGGTACTACTGTCGCCGACTCGCCTAACTCCATGCTCGGCACGAAGGTCGAATAGATTCATTGTCGAGATATGCGAGTCGAGATTAGAATACTGGGTTTAAATACCAAGCAGGATATTAATCGGACGTAATTAAAGAACTTACCATGTCAACAGCGTCCTTATCGTACCCGGACATGAAGAATAATACTGTATTCTTGATTATCGTTGTCGGGGACGACGGCGTGGAAGTGGCCATTCATGATTATCGGGAGGATGATGATTTGAACTTCATGCAGGTTGCGCGAGCGTCCCGATCATAGCCATAATTGTGTCAGTAGTGCGTCGTCCTGCTTTGGCATAAAGCGGCATCAAGCGGTCGATGATGGGCGCGCTTCTTGTGAGGATATGGCTCTTTGCTCGGTGACTTTTTGTATTATGCATCTAAAGGCGTCCATCACATCATCGATGACCGTCTCCTTCCCCCTCAGCGGGCGATGTATAACTCTGTCGGCGTGTGGTCTGTGGCAGTCATTCTTCCACGGCGAGTCTTTGAGGTTAGCGATATGAGATATTAGAAGACCATATTGATAATATTTAAATGATATTATCAATTGTTACATGATATTATATATAATTAAGCGGTAAAGGCGAAACTTAAATGATAACATAATGGTATTAAACACTATTAGGTAATAGTTAAACACTATAAGAAACCCTTTAAACAATATCATAAAAAGCGTTACACTTACCCGTCCATAGTGCGATTGAGGAAGATCCTCATCAACTCCACTGCTCGTGTTGTTAGAGGCGACTCGAGGCCACCCATTTCTTCTTCTTGGAATAAAAGCTTTCAGAGCCGTATGGTCGATTTTTGATTGGCCTTGATCGTCTCTCGTTGCTCGGTCGGGGTCTTCATCGGCATCTTCCTTGGATCGCGGGGGCGATGGCGGCGAGCATCAGCTGCATGAACCATCCTTACATTGTTGTTCTTGTTGTGGGATTGTGTAGCGCGATCTTGAGGGCAGCGGCGGCAACATCAACCTGAGACCTTCCTTAACTTGTTCTTGACCTTGAGGATTGTGTCCGTCTTTGATGCACTGATCTCGGCGGCCCGATTCAGCGGGATCGGCGATTTCATCGAGAAGAGTCGGCGACCTTCTCAGCGGCAGCAACCCATCATCTCGATGTCCTCCACCGTCGTAGCCATGTCATCAGCGGCGACGGACTCGATATGACGTCGACCGTCGATGGTGTTCTTATTGTTTCATCGTCGGTAGGCGGTGGAGAGCGAGGCGATCGTATTCTCCTCTTTTCTGAAGTCTCTTGAATGTGGCCGCCTTGGAATGACCTTCCCGATGATGTACGTACGTAAAGTCGAAATTCCAGCGCCTCGTTCGTCCGGTGCCCGGTTCTTTCGAGGGATAGGCGCGGCCGATTTGTGAAACGTCCTTCGGCGCCTCGCACGGCGACAAGCGGGAAACTTCGGTCGTCAATATCGGCATGACTGCGTAAGAGTTGCGGTGACATCTTCTCCCAATGTCACGGTGGAAATTTCTCAGCGATCGGGAGGTCGCCATGGTCGGGGGGCCCCCGTCGTTGTCGTGGTAGGGAGGGTTGTTGCTAATCTGCTGGGGTAGGGGAGGGCTTCTCGGCGTCGAGAATGCGTCTTGGCGTGGTGGAGTGTGGAAGTAGGAGAAGCAGTCCAGTAGCGACGATGAAAGGTCGCCCTCATCCTCGCCGAGCTAGTGGTTCGGGAGCGATGGCGTCCGATCAGGTCGGTTGGCGCCAGACAAATATTTCTTCTTGACATTAGTCGGGAACCATCTCGAGAAACTATATATTTAAGCGTTATAGAATATCATTAAGCGGAGAGCGAGAATATTTAAGCGGTTATTAATAATAGTTAAGCGGTAAATACTAAAGTTAAGCGCTATGTTTAAACATTAAAGACTTATGTTAGACATTGTCCATGATTTATTACCTCTTTTCCATCGAGCGATGACAAGCTCGTTTCACTGCGTCGCTTGCTTAGGTAAGTACTTTTCACGTGTAGCGGCATCATCGGGATCTTCGCGAAGCGGACTTTCTTCCCGTTCGGTCGACTCGTAAAACCAGGGCGTTAAGCGCGGCCAGAAGCGACCCTTAATGTACCACATGTTGGTCTTCTTCCGGCGCATCTATCTTGCGCTCGGGCGGCTGCTGGAATATCCTCCATGAAGCCCGCAATGCGTCGCTTTGCGCCCGTGCAGTATCGCCCGATGGTGGTAGATCATCGGCGTAATCAGCGATCCGATTCGGGCAAAGAGCATGATGTATTTGGGAAGAGGGCTGTCCCGTGAGAGATACGCCATCGAGTTTGACAAAAATTATCTTCTTCTCCCCTCGTCGAACAAGTTGCGCTGAGGTGCTCTTGATGGAGTCTCTGTGTCTCTCGTAGGGTCTTTGATGAGATCTACAGGCCTTGAGCGGCGACTGGTTTTCTTCTTACGAAAGACCAGCTGCGTCGCCATAGTCAGCCGCGAGACGAGAACGAGGGCCCACGTCTTGAGGTGCGAAAGCTTCGGCGAGCTTTCCCCGATCTGAATTTATTGGTGCGACCATCGTACCTTTGCAAAAGAGAATCAAGAAGGGCCCTACTCTTGGTATATGGCTTCGGCTCGATGAGCAGCGCAAGCGGTGTCGCTCGAATAATCTCCCGAGTGTCGGGTCGTGTTAACTTTTCGATTCGACTAAGGTCTCCTGGCCGGTGTCAAATAGCAGCGCCCGTTAACTAGGTTGACTGCCGTAATCACAAACTGCGGTATTGACAAAAGTTTAAGCGTTAATATAAGGTTTTTAAGCGGTAAACTCTCGGTTATTAAGCGAGAGATATAAAAATGTTAAGCAGAGACCCATTTTGTTAAGCAGAGGGCGGAATACTTAAGCAGAGACAACAAATGTTAAAAGCTGCAACATCTCATTTCTTAAGCGTCGACCTCGTTTTGTAAAAGCGCAGACCATATCAAAGCGAAGCGGAAATGTACATTATAAATATTACACAAATCATAACAATCGAAAAAAACTATTTCGATAGTGTATACATCTGAAAATACAAAAACAAAACAAAACCCTAACAGAAATCTCCTGTGAGACTAACAAAAACCCCGGTAGAAATCCCTACTGAGACTTGATATCTTCCAACAAAAAGCAGAGCACAAAGCAAAACCGAAAAATCTTTCTTTGTAGTGAGCGAGTTAACATAAAACCAGTACTCAATCTGCTTGGATTGCAGCGATGAAATGCCAACTAGTTGGCGGGGGACTTCTCCTTCGAGATCTCAGGTGGAAAGGGAAAAAGGCGATGAAATGAGCAATTCACGGAGGCTTTCGGCGGTAGAGAACGACTCCGGAGGCGAGCTGAAATGGAAAAGGCGAAGACATGAGGTTGAGAAAAAGCAATTAAAGCGACTCCAAATAAATTAGCTCTCGGGGTTACCCTCACGGAAAACCCCCACTTCCTCTCAAATCGCCGAGATGGCTGCGACCCACGACTCCCCATGCAAGGGCATTTTCGTCCAAAAATTTGAAACTCACTCAGATTCGCATCAGATTCTAGGGGGTTTGGGGGTTTGAAAAACATAGACTTTTAAAGGAGGGGTTTTGGGGGATTGCAAAAACTAACAGTGTTTTTAGCGATTTCTAAACTTAAAGGGTTTTTTTTGGCAATTTCCACTTTATTTATTTTTGGACAAAATATCAAAATAGTTCTTTTATTTTGCGTTTTCCGTCCTTTTAGATGAATTAGAGAGACCTAAAAAGATAAAAAACAAAAAATAGAGGGCCCATTTTGATATTTATACCTTTATTTTTTAACAGAGTGAATAAATAATAATGACACAGATAAAAAAAATATATAAATTGAAATTCAAATTTATTTTTTCAATAAAAATATAAACACTTTATATATATATATATATATATAATACTGTAACCAAACCCTCATTGATTTGGGATAATTATTTTAATTTAATAATAAAATTTTTAATCTTTTTAATTTTTGAATTGTTGAGGTCATATGTGGAGAAAGTAGTGAAGGTTTCAATTGGACTTGGGCAATTGCTAAAATTGTAATAAATGGTTTTTATAAACACATTAATTTATATTAAGTTCAAAAAAATAACTTTTATTTAATTAAATTATTATGTTTTAAAAATTCCTAATTTTTTTTGCTTGATTTAGTTTTGGCGTTTTGTTTTCATTGGAAAATTATAAAATTGTTCTATAAGTTTGAAATTAGAAATAAATTTAGATATAAATCTTGATATGACATTTTCATAACTACTCAAAAACATTAAAACCATTAATTAATGTGATATACATATGCTAGAACGTTCCCTTCACAGGCAACGGGTAATAATATTAATTCACCAACTAGATTTGTCAGAAAATAAACAGCCAAACTCATACATAAAACATGCAAGACGACTTGCCTTGATAATTTATAATAATAATAATATATTATTATTATCAATAAGTCAGAAGTACATCTGGTAAATATATTACTTTATTTTAATAATATGACAAACCACCACGTAATATCACTACACTTTCATTTTCATTATGATGACCTCCCATGTATTGATTTACTCTCTTTTATTTTAAAATATTTATCGTCTAAAAATATTGTACAAAAATTAAAAATATAATTAATTTTTTTAAAATTTAATATAAAAATCAACCAAATTACTAAATATGGATTATAAATATTATTATTCTTTTTATTTATATAATTTAAAAATTTAAAGATAGATAAAATTTGATAATAAATATTACTTTGATATTATAAAACAATAACTATTTTAAAATAATTTTACTACATGTATTTTTATAAAATGGAGAGAGTACTACTTAACTAGTGCGCAATGATGACCATGGATTAAAATTCATATAAAAGCATTTCTAACATAGTAGCATTCAAGAATAACTCCAAGATTACTAATTACACATCGAAAATTGAAGTTGCAGATGCTCACTATCTACATATGGTTGGAAACTGCAACAGGTTTATTCACCAAAATAAAAAATAAAAAATATACCAAGAGCTATGCACACCATTTGTTCATTTATTAGACAGAAGACTGGAACACAGACCAAACTGAAAATTATTAGAACTTGAATATTGCAGCACCACTTGATGGCTTTGAAGCAAAAGACATAAGAGCCCAGGTCAGTGTTGCTCACAATTCCCTTCTCAATCCTTGATTGGTAGAATGATTCCTGCAATTAATATCAGTTTTGTTAAACTTCGGCATACGATAAGTAGAGTTCTATAACAACATTGTTCCTGGTTTCTTTGTTTGATGCTTACAGGTTTAAAAAAAAAAAGACGAAGAAAATTGTTAGATGAAGCCAGTAGGTGTGAAAGTGGTATAATTCACTTCAAAACAGAACAAGTAAATGGACAGTGTCAATATTGTGCTAACTATAAAATGGAGGGAAAGCACCTTCAAGTTGAGAATGAACTGAGGAACAATGCTTTCTTTGACTAATGCAACAGCACAACCACCCCATCCAGCACCAGTGAGTCTTGCTCCAATTGCTCCATGATCTCGGGAATTCTTTACAAGCTCTTCCAACTCAGGGCAGCTAATAAAAGAAAATCAGTCATGTGAAGGATGTTTAAATAGTTTAACTAATTTGTAGTAAGCATGAGACTGAAAGGAGAAAATGGTGAGTGGCAATATGCAAGGTGTCCCAGGTTTAATTAGCTTAGGACAATATCTGCATTGAACCCTCTGGTATAAGTATCGTTGCTTAGTAGCAGCATTCATGAAATACATGAAATCAAGAGAATTCTGTTTATAAACATGTCCTAATCTTTATATGCAAATTTTAATCAGAAAGTCTGAGAATGTGTACAGAGTGTCAACATACCTGCATTCATAGAGTACACTGCAGCTGTAGTGACTATCATTCATAAGGTCACCGAGCTGTTTCAGCTTCTCCTCATCGCTGCATGTAAATCATATCGGTTAGTCTTTTATAATCCATGTAAATAAAATGCAACTCTTGATTTTATGAAAAATGACTGTTCAAGTAATGAAGCTAGTGTAGAAATACCAAAACTGAGTACACAGATCTCCATGATCAGGTAATGAGCTCAACCAATGGGGTCTCTAAGGATCTCAAAAAATGTTCTTTAATCATAGGATATTGTACAAGCATAGTATTTAGCTAATATGTAGCTTGAGAATGCTGGGCGTTTGCTGTGACTCTATGATTGATTGTTTTCTTCAACCAAGTGATAAATGGTAAAATGTCTAGCATAATTGCATATTGGTAATTGAAAAAGCTATACACATATTGAATTCAGCTGCAAAATTAGGTTAGCAAAACACGCGCGCACACACACACACATACCAAAATGCTAATGTACCAGAGAAAAACAAGACAATATACAGAGAAGCATCTTTTTGATGAGTGATTACTCTTATGAGTGATTCCAAATCTTAATGCTCAAGTATAAATCCAAGACTTTAAATTTGGATGCTACCTCAATGATAAGTACATCTGTAATACAGGTACCATACATATGTGAGTTCATAATATTTCTCAAAAGAATAGAAATCATGCACAACAGACCAAGATATAGTGCAGTATTGAGATCATGATTAACCTGGCGTCTGAGAGCACAACATCCCTGAATGCATAGACACGCCTGGCTTCAGAATAAACGTGGGATGCACGCTGGATCAACAGAATTAATCAGATACTATAATTAGAAACTTCAAAATCTAAGAAAATAAAGCACGAATACAAGTAATGGCCAAGTGTTCTTGGATGCATTTCATCAGTCTTACAAAGTGCCCTTTATGTTGAGCAAATGAATTTTGATTTTGCGAAAAAAAACATTTCATATGGTTTCAAGAGAATAATGTGAAGAACTACTATAGTATTGGTATGCTCTAAAAACTGCAAGGGAAGTGATCACAAACTACTATACATGTATATCGTTTTTGTTCTTTATTTTATGTAACTTGCTCCTCAGATTTCAGAACTACCTGAAATAGCTTAAAATGCTTAGCAGCTTTTAACACATCCAATGAAGATTTTGAGTTTGAAAAAACAGACGTAAGAGCTTCCCCAATAATGTTCTCTATGTCATCAACAGTGTAAGGCTCCTCCTTTAAAAATTCCTGCAGAATAAGATTGTGATACTAGACTGAGAAAAAAAACAAAATAATAATGATAATAAGAAGAAAAAATAGATAATAGCATATCATATGATGGAGACAGATTCTACTTGACTAATTTGGAAATTTTCTCAAGAAAACATACAAAAATGTCAATCAATTATCAAAGAAAACCAATCTACTATTCAACAGAACACTAATAACATAGCCCAACTCCCTACTAGCCAAAATAGTAAACTTTGTGACGCCTTGAATCTTATGGAAGTTGTATAGATAAAATGTGATATCAAATCAACCCTGATGAACTATCAAGTGGATCAGACACTTCCAGAATATGCATGCTGGCTTCGTAGGCTACATTTCAACATGATCTATAAAAGAACATAAAAGAATACATACCTTGACAGCTATTCCAGGATCAGAAGACCCACGGGTGCCAGCAAATGACACACACATTCCCTCTACATCTGAGAGAGTTTTTGCTTTGGATATAGCCTCCTTTGGTGCCATTCCTAGCTTTACGCCAAGGACAATCTGCAATGACATTCACAATTTCAACAATTATTGCTTCAAATATGAAATAAAGCCAATTAGAAGTAGCAAGTTGATTCATATAAACAGGACATTTAAGGGAGAAGACAGAACCATCTGTACATACACATTAAGGAACTTTAAGTGGAGAATCTGTTAAAAACTTATTAAGGCTTTAACATAGTAGGATAATACAAAATCAAGAAAGAGAAAGGATAACAAACAAAAGAAGCAAATCCTATTGTGTGAATAAACAACAACAAAAGCAATGTGGGATGTCACAAGTGAGAATTATATATTGGGGTTGTGGCAAAAGTTTTAGAGATAAAAATAATAAAAGCATCTCCTTCTATTAGAGATTTGAGATTTGAGATTTGAGAAAATTAGTTTGCCATCCATAAATTTTACATCCAAACAAATTAAAAAAAAAAAATCAAATAAATGAATATATTCAAATTCAATAAGTGCCAAATGACTAATCCATAACTTCAAAAATTGATGTGCAAGTCATATGTTTAGACAGTAAAAACAAAGAAATCAGTATAGTCTACCAACCCTGAGAAATCAAAGATTAGAACTTACAGATGCCAAACGGCATTCCACAACACGGTTATTATAGTTTGTTGCAGCAGTTAGTGCTTTTGGAGATTCTGCTAAGGAGTGAGCAATCACAAAAGTTCCACCATCTGGTAATTGTACATCAGTAGCACGGATAGGATTAAAATCTATCAGCTCGGCAAAACCAGATTTGGCCATGACAGAGATAGCCTGAAACATAGTCCGTATCAAATCCAGATAATTCATTTTCATTACAAGCTCAAATTTCCAATCAAAAAAGCAAAATGGTTGAAGAAAGCAAGCTTGGTATATAAACAACCCAGATACAAAACCAAAGATGTGACACCTGGTCCATGCCTCCAGATTGTGTTCCGATGTAGCGTTCACATTCACAAGTTAGTTGAGCAATTTCTTTCTGAAAATTGAATTTGAAACTAATGAGAAATTTGTTTACTAAGAAGTACATCACACTGCAGAAATGCATTACCCAGCATTACTGGAGATTTATCATAACTAAACAGTCTAAGATTCACCAAATCAGGTGCCTAAATAGCCGTACGGGTGATGCATTATAAATGAGATCTTAAAAATTGATTACCTTAGGAAAATTCGCATCAAAAGCAGCCATTATAGCAATTGTGGCAGAACAAACAAAAGCAGCGGAGCTTGACAATCCAGAGCCTAACAAGTCAGTTAAAAGTCAACTATCTCTCTAGGAAATAAACAAATACTACTATCGAAATTAATAGAGGGCGAAAACCTGTAGGAACAGTCCCATCAACAAGTACGTCAAGTCCAACGACCGCACCAAGCTCAATCTTTTTCAATCTAGCAAACTCATAAAAGCCCTTGTACCTGAACATATCAAATGATTATTACTCAATACACCCAAACACCAAAGATGTAAATCAATGATAACAAGAGAAAACAAAGGCAGGTAGCAACAAAGCAAGAATAAGTGACAAAAACTGGGTTGATCCAGACTATAATATTTGACAAATCAAACCATCAAAGACAAATTTTGTATGTATGTTATAGTATGTCATTCAGTTGTTCAACAAGTGGAAAGGTATGAGAATCTTGTCCCTGCTAATCATACATTCTGACCTGTTACTCTTGAAGTCTCTCATCATAACTAGTCACCAAGATGGTGCTAGTGTATCCAAATAATAGGATCAGATAAAGTTCAAAACTTGTTTCAAATTTTGCATTAAGTCAATTTGATATTTATTCCAATTTTATAGTACAGTGTCTATAGTTGAATGCATAATTGAGATTCAAGAGGTCGAATGAAATACAAAAATAAAATAAGCTTACAGAATTTTGTAAGCATACAAAAATTCAGCACTAGATGACACATTCCACACAAAAATCTTGATGAGATGTGATTCATGTGAGTAATGTCTCACCCGCAAATAAAATAATGGCCCCATCTATGATTCTTCAGATCTACATCCTGAAAAGAAAACAGGCCCACGCACATCAGATATCATTCATCAATAAAAATATCTCCTAAAAGCACTTGGAAAAATGTGGTCATAAATCATCATGCCCGGGGCAAACTACACAATTTACCATAAAATTCATGTTGTAAACCTCAACCAGGTAAAACAGGGTAAATTTCTTATCCATGCATGAATGAACTAAGAATACAGTGACCACAAACAACAATATCAGTAACCATGAAAACATCACATAATCAAAATAATCATATATATATATATATTCTATTACACCTGATTCGGATCGGCAGGGTAAGTACAGAGCGGGTACTTATCATTCACATTGGCGATGCGAAGCTCCCGAGGCTCATCCTCTCTATGCTTCCGGATGGCAATGATAGTATCCTGCCGTATGGCCATCGGCAACACCGAGTACCCCTCGTAGTCAATGTGCTCTCCGATCAAATTCACCCTACCTACAAACCACAACCAAAACTCGTGAAACATCACCAATCCAGAGCCACAAAAACCACAAATCAAAGATGCAACCAAAATTAACCTGGAGATCGAGCAAAGACGTCCGGTGATTGCCCGAAGACGTCGGTGAACTTGGACTTCAGTGTCTGGAAACGAAGCTGCGCCTCCTCCAGCGGAGAGCCATCCCCATAGACAGGCTCCAGCTCCTTGTAGATCGGGATCGGCAGGTCCTCGTGCTTCGCCATTGAAGCTAGGGTTAGGGTTCAGCGAAGAGAGAGAGAGAGAGAGAGAGAATGCGCGAGCGAGCGATGAGAACGAAAACGATGGATTTATCGAGCGGTGATTAAGAGATGAAAGAGATCGTAGCCGTCCGTTTTGCGAATCATGGATCAGAGATCAGGGATCTACAAGAGCGGTTTGTGGCCGTTTTAACCTTTCGACCTTTTCCAATGATTCAGATTCATATATATATATATATATATTTATTTATTTATTTATAAATATATCTGCTTTTTAGCGAATCAATCCTTATTTAATGATATGAATTATCATTAGGGAATCTTTTATTATTTTATTATTATCAGTAAAACTAATAATTAGTTCCGAACACTGATTTTTTAAGATATATATATTTATATATATTGAGGGGGTGTAAATGAGTCTAGCCAAGTAGAGTATCACCAGGGATAAACTTGGCTCGTGTACTTGAGTTCATTTGAGATATGTTTTTGTGTTCATGCTCGGTTCGTTGAAAAGCTCGAGTAGCTTGAGTAACTAGAGCTCAGCTTGTAAAACTCTTTTACGTTGATTGGCTTGCAAACTCGTAAAAACTTGAGTAGCTTGCTATAAAGCTCAGCTCATAAATTAAATATAAAATAATTTAATATTATATATATAGAAAATTTGTTTAGGCTTGCAAACCAGCAAAGTAATTTTGAGCTCGAGCTTGGCTCACCAAAGTAAACGAGTAACTTGAGCTTGACTAGGCTCATGAAAAATAGAATCAAATTCGAGCATAGATCTAACTGATCTCAAATAGCTCGACTCCTTTACACCCCTATATATATATATATATATGATTATTTTTCATGGCAGTACTTTGATTTCTTCAAAATTACTCTTATTGTCCTAATGCATATAAATTTTATTAACTAAAAAAAAATTATTATTAAAGCTTCATTTATTATAGTTTTTAAAAATTTGCTAAATTCTTATATGATGGTAGATTTTTTTTTTTTTGTTTTGCTATGAGAAATTAAAATAATTCAAATAATAAAAGTGTTTTTAAAAAAATAATTTAATGGTTAAAATTCATTAAATTATTTCTTGGGGGGCTAGCTGTAAACTTTCACTATTTTTTAAAATTATAAATTTCATATAGACTTTCATTTTCGTGTGTCCCGCTTTGCGAAAAAAAAAACGCGGGAAATCGAGAGTGAGAGAGATCGAGAGGGAGAAAGAGAGATCGATCATCGATGGCTTCTGGATCGGAGCCATGGAGCTCGGAATTGGGGGAAGAGAATGGCTCGATCGCGGAGACAACGGACGTGGAGCTACTGAAGAGGGCGTGGAGGAACGAGAAGGCGGCGCCGGAGATCCTCCAGTTCCAGACTGCCCTTGTTCTGCGAGCTCGCGAGCAGATCCAGTTGCTGGTATGGCGAGAAGTTTTAATCTCGTTGATTTTTGCTTTGGATTTTGTTCTTATTCAGAGTTTTGTGGGATTTTTAGTTCTAGAATTGAGATATAGTTGCTGGTACTGTGTGAAGTTCTCAGCCCTTTGATTTTAGCTTTCATTGAGAGTTTTCTTGCAAATTGTGGGATTTTCATAGGTTTTTTGGAATTTGGGGTTCTAGAATTGAGATGTAATTACTGGTATTTTGCCAATTTCTCATTCCTTTGATTTCTCTTTTGGTTTGGTATTCGGTTTTTTCTTTTCAATTGGGGATTATGTGTTCAAGAATTGGATTTTTTTTTCCTCCAAATTTTTAGAATGTTTTGGGGCGAGTTTGATTTTTGTTGTTCCTTTTCGTTTCCACAGAACTATGGCCTGAACTAGTGGTAGTTTCAGGGATTTATGTGGGTTTATTAGGTTTAGAAGGTAATAAAGCTATTACTTTTTTCTCGTTGTGAATCATAACTAAGAGTGATATGAATCAAATGTGATAGCATTGAATCGCATAAGCCCTAACCCTAATTTCAGTTTCCAGTTTCAACTGGTATTGCTCTTAGGAGCAAATCACTGGTGCCCCATTTTTTATTCTTAGTACCTACTGTTGTGAACATTTGCACTGATTTTTGAACACCAATTTGCTTTAGAGTTTTAATTGCAAAACCTGGGGTTCTCTTTGAATTACCTTATTATTCGGGAGATTTTTTGAGTGTTTTTGGGGCGAGTTCCATCTTTCTTGTCCGTTCCCATCTCCAGAGAATCATATCTTGGAATAGTGGGAATTTCAGGGATTTTTGTGGGTAGGCAATAAGCTATCACTCTTTATCGCTGTGGATCATCAATGGAAAGTAATTTGAAGCAAATGTGACAGCTTTGAATTGCATAAACCCTAATTATTGTTTCAGCTTCAACTGCTATTGATCTTAGGAAGAAATCATGGGTGGCCTTTCTTGGTTTCTTAGTGCCTAGTTTTCTGAATCTTTGTACTGATTTGGGAAAATTAACTGGCTCATCAATCCTTAGCTTGAAAGTGATTGTCTATTTCTTTTCAATGGTGACCTGGTTCTACATCTAAATCAGGAAGGCACAGTGGAAGAGTTTGTGGAGAATGGTGTTGATGATCTAGTTGTGTCTCTCTACCAGATGGATTTGGATCGCTCTCAATTTCTTCTCAGATCATACCTTCGTCTTCGCTTGCAAAAGGTTATTGCACTCTCAAAAGAACTTTTTGTAGGGTTTCCACTTAGTCTTTTGTCTTGATGAGATTTGGATAATTTTGTAGATAGAGAAGTACATGATCCATATCTCAAAGACCAACCTTTGGAACAGGCTATCAGATGAAGAACAAAGGTTTGCTAAAAGGTATAAACAATGGTTGCTATATCACAACTCTTCTGAGTGTCATGAAGATGAACTATTACTTGTTATATGTAGGTGCACTGATATCATGGAAAAACATCTTGAACAGTCAGTACTATCACGATTGCCATATGGCTATCAATCCATTCTCAAGCAATCCATTTCAAGTGAAGAAGATGATATGGGTATTCCCTATATGACACCCCTCCTTTGCTCTTGTTAATTAACAATTTAAGCATTCATCTTTCTGGCAATTGTATCACATGGCTGCGCGTATACATTTGAAAAATCAATTACATGTCCATGAAGAACTTCAGCACTTGATAATATCATTCTTGCATAAATAGATAAATTTCCTTTTGAAGATGATACATTTGAAAATTAATTGCATGCCTGACTTGCAACACTTGAGGATATTATTCTTGTATAAATGTATAAACTTGCATTTGAGGATTACTTTTCCATTCTAGGTACTGGAGGATTTTATCTTTATTTAAATTGCTTGCATATTTATGAATACTCCAGTTTAAATGGATACTATTGTTGCATAAAATGATCAACTGCTTTATTACCATAGCAGCTTATATTGGTACCATTAACTGGCTTAATGTCAGGTATTGTTTACTTTACTCTGCTGATTGATTTGCCTTCATATATGAATTTAGTTCCAGAGCCCCAGTTAGATACCTTTGTCTTCTGCAAAACTAAGAATGCTGTTGGAGCATTCCAACTAGACGATACGTAATGTCTCAAAACTCTCTACTCTACATATTGTTTCTTGCTTTTCTTGATTGTGAGCTGAAAGTTATTATATTTTACTGCACTGTAGTGGGGATGAGATGGTCGACTTGGTCGCGGATGATCTCTATGTCCTACGATACAAATCCATAAAGGGTCTAGTTGAGAATGGGCAAATCGACCTTGTTTGATTCAAAGAAAGATAGCTATTTGGTGAAGCCTTTCCAAATATATCTTATAAATGCCATGCAGTTTAATGTAATCATTGTAAAAGCTTTTTTTCAATCAGTACACTTCACTTCACTTGCTCTGATGTTGTATGTCTAATGAAATTTTCACATGTTTGTGTTGTCTTTGAAAGTTTGTAATATTGATCAAGGTCATCTTTTTGCTTGTTTCAATTTCTTTATAGAATTTGGAGATTTAGATTGTTCTATTTAAGCAATGAAGGCTCTCGCTAATTGTTCACATTTAGCGGTTCTGATAATAATTCTTGATTGTTAAGGCTCAAACTAGAGCATTTTATTAGCTTTTAAAAAATCCCATTATAAAAAAAATGCTATTGATTACTCTAAGGAGGAAAAATCATAAATAATTTTAAAAAAAATTAAAAATATTTGTAATATTTAAAATATTAAGTTAATAATTTTTTTAAAAATTATCTAAAACACTAAAAAAAGTCATAGCTTAACAGTACTTAATGACTCGTTCAAAAATTTTGAATTCAAGACATGTTGAATGTAAACCTCTCAAATGATGATGTTGTGAAAGTATGGATTGAACAATCAATCCTGTGTGCACGCTATACAAAGTGCTTGTCGCTAAAAAAAAAAATATACATATTATTTAACATAATTATATATATACATATATATATATATTTTTTTTTTCTTATCCACGTCCTTCCAAAAATTGAACTTTCAGGACTCATCCGTTAGCTTTACTTCAAATAATAATAATAATAATAAAATTGATATCATTATAATGGTACAGAGATTTAATTTTATCACATCTGTTGTCACCTTAACTTGAAAATATCCAAATCCTGACTTTTATGATAGCATGAAATTTATTCTAAAAAACTTCACTGCAACAAAAAATGGAATTCTGCCATTTTGGATACGTTTTTAACTTCCAAACACACCCAACAATCTAAACCCAGCAATCTACCTGGAAACACTAAAATCAATAGGTTCAATAGCAGTCCAAATTTTTTATAACATGGAATGTATTGACCACATGCTAATCTTTTCTGAACATTGTATTCATTAACACTTGGTTATAATAATCTACACTGACATAAATATAGTTTAGTGAACTGGTTGCATACTTTGTATCTCTGCTCAATTGGGGGAATAAAAAGAACCCAAGCCTTCCAAGAATATCTTCCAAGAAGAGCCCCATTTATTTTTTTTCCCGATGATCAACGGACCGGTGAAGAGAAGAAGATAACCAAGAAATATACCAAAAATCCAGCCAGAAGAATCCCTCCATAGATAAAAGCTTGTGATGATTGTTGTTTTGGGAAACTATACTCAATTTTGCAACATCTCATTTTGTCCTTTTCCGAGATCAAAACTCTCTCAACATATCTGTTACCAGGAGACAAATATATATATATATATATATATATCATATTGGAATTATATATAGATTGTATAGAATTAAGGAGTTTAAATGAAAATGGAGAAATAAAAAGAAAAAGGATGGGATTGATCACCTCTGAGTGAAGAAAGTGCTTTGGAGTATCTCAGAACTATTGTGATATGCTTCCTCCAGCCGATGATCATAAAGCAAAGCCGATAAATCAACCAGTTGTTCTTCGAGTTTCTGGCAAGTAGGTCAAGATAATATTGGAATGTGAATGTAAGAAGGTGATGTGATATTCACATTAGTGGTGTTAAACAAAGAGGTACTTACATCTAGATATTCTTCTAAGCGTTCTACTAACTCATGAGGGAAAGGCTCTGGCAAGTTGGTTATTTTCTTATAGAATTTTTCCAGCCAAAGCTCAGTGTTGGACTTGTTTTTCGAGCCTTTCACTGGTTCACCAAGAGGAGTTTTGAGATGCTCTGCAGCAAAAGACTGGACAAGCTGCAACAACAACACAGAAATTATTGCCAATGTATAAAATGTAGCAACGGCTTTTTAGATCATTATACCTCTGATGTATCCCGAATTATTCGTAAAGCAGAGTCCACTTGTGCATATATTGTGCTTCTCTGCAACAACAATGAAAATTAAAGCTTTGTTTGTTCGGTAAACAGCTTCTAGAAGTAAAAAAAAATATTTCCGTATATATGTATAAGTAAACCAAAACCACATGTCTGACAATGAACGGGCAGTTCTACAAATGATGTTCCAGTCTGAGCTCCATGATTTCAATAATTAAAAAACTAAATCCTAAATGTCATAATTAAGGGGATTCAATTGATGTCAAAGGTGAAAGCTGAATATAATTGATTTGTAAATTTGTCTAATATAGTCATAAGCTTGTAGCTGGTATAAGATCGCCGCTTGAACAAGTTCCACTAAGAACAATTTAAGACATCGGACTGCGCTTACCAGGGCAACATCCTGAAGCATCACGCTCACTCGAGAAGAATTAGAGAATGGTCCAAATGGATGACATCCTGTAGCCCAAAGCCAATTCACAACTGGCCTTTCATGTATACGTGATGCTTTTTCATAAGGGGCAGTAAGACTTCCCACAGCAGAAGCTAGGCCTGCTAAAATGTGCCGTTGTGCAAGGAATGGAAAAGCATGTTGTTTTTTGGTTTCTGAGACGAAGCTGGTGATAAGAAGAGAACAAGTCAATTAATAACAAGCCCTGCAACTGAATGACGTTGGTTCTTCACTTTCTAGCAAGTATAACTTTGTAATCTAGAAAATTAGCAGAAATAGTAACATAAGAGATCCAACCTCAAGGATCTCATAAGCAGGAGTATTATGTGGGTTCGTAGCTTGGTATTTTAGTCAAATGTATATTGATCCCACAAATCTTGTAGCAACTCTGAAAAGATAATATACATAAGTAACTCACCTTAAAGGTATCTTTTCATTATCATGCTGAAGGACAATGACAACATCCTTGCTGGTCCAAACAAGATTTTCATCTTCCATCAAAAGGTCGGGATCAACATCAGCCAATGAAAGAACAAAGCTGTGAAGCGTGCAACATGAAAGTAAATAATACATAAAAAGTTCAAGTTATAGTAGCATGAAAATCAAGGATTAAAGAAATAAAGGCCATTCAAAAGCCACTAAAAGGTGTTATGCTCAAAATGAAATCAGTGCACTGAAATTTGTATACATGGACTTGTTTTCCAAGACTTTGAACCACATAAAATATGGCTAAAGAAAAGACATGAGGTAACACACTTCAGAAAGTTCTAATCATCGAAAATGGAACATATATCCTCCAAGTACAGCTAATTCATCACTTGCAAACCAATTAAAATCAAGAATCAGCAATGATCAAAACCAATTTAAACAAATATTTCCAGCAATAATTAAAAGCTTAGGAAAAAAAATATATCATGCTGGAAGTAATAAAAAAAATTAATACATTTATCAGAGTCCAAAAAGTGGGAAATTTAGTGCTATCAAAACAAACTTATATGTTCTAGAGACCAAGAAAATTATCCTACATACGTATATAAGGGTCAAACAAGATATTAAATTGTCTCTACGAAGTGAGAGGGAATGATAGGCGTACACTGGCACAACTCTAGTTCCATATGTTCGGTACAAATTTCCCCTTTTCTTCTTTTCACCCTTTTTCTTATCCTTGCCATAACCATAACTTGCCCAGAGAGGTTTATGCTTGATAATAGAGTCCTGTGAATCAGAAGACTCATCCATCCATGTCTGCAAATTACAGCAAAATCAGGAATCATCTAGATATGCTCACCGCAGATTGCAAAATTATGTAGATGAATATAGTTTGGACATCATGATTTAAAACCAACCTGGCGGATGTAAAATTTACTTAATAGAGAAGGATCTGAAACCTCAAGTAAACCAGCAGCAAGCACATCAGCAGACCGTTCCATTTCCTATGACAAATTATAGAACAATAACAAATACTGATGTTACATCCCTGAACCTTGTCAGTCAAAGCTGGTTAAAGAATAGGTAATAAATATTAAGCATAAGAACTACATAATTAATTTTATTGCATATTCTTGACTGATAACCCTTCTGGTTAATAAATAAGAAAACTAAAAATGCTCTCAAAGATTTGGTCAACAAGGACAATTTATTCTATAAGCTTAATAAACAATTTCAGTATGGTAAAATCAACTAATTGAAGTGATTTATTTATAAAGACTCTAACAACAAATAGTTTCAGAATCTGAACATGTTCAAATAGGTCCAGCAACAAAATGATTATCCAGGCTGATGACTATAACATATTTGTTTAATGGGATATGCACTAAGCCAAATTTTTAACTCATTTAAACAGAAAGATACCAAGGCTCATTTATAAACCCACTTCTTTAAGAACTGCTCCATCCAAATATGTTCTTGTATGAACATGAAATCGCCCATCTGACTTTGTTTCATGAAGAGAGTGACCTCGCATTGCTTTAAAAACAGCAATGGCTAACTTCTCATGGCGATGAAGTGCATGTGAACCTCCAACAATTATAACCTCCTGAGCAGAACGGACCATCTTCTTCACCTGGAAGGAATAAGAATTCATCACATATTTGAAGAGAATTCTATGCATGCGTTTAGTGAAAAAATGTTCATACTCAAACAAAGTCCAAATTGTCCAATACTCTCCATAGCAATGGAAAGATTCTCCCCTACTTTGCACAATAGTAAAGTGAAAAATATATACAAAATATTTAAACAACAATGTGCTGCTGTTCCATGCATCTTGACATGAGAAGATCAATGCACTTTGGCATCTGGGCAAAGGAGACACAAATATGGTTCAGATTTAAAATCCAAAGATACGGGATTGTTGGCAAACTCATTCTGAGAAGCTTAAACTTCCACTCAACATGAAGAGGCTGAACACATATAGAGAATGAGATTAGAAACAGTAAAACTTTATTTTGATTCTCTCAACTCCATTAACGACCATTTGGTAATACAAATATATGAAGCAATCAAAACAAAACTTAAACCAACTAAACTGTATGCCAAAAATAGTTTGCAAAGAAAGAAATTGCTGACCTCTCTCTCAATTGCTTGAATATCAATGCTCTTGTTATGGCCAGCTTGGAGAATATTATATCTGTTGTGGTTTTGCAATACAATTATAGGTATAAGCAACCTTGTTGTCAAATCCACAGTTTCAAACCTGGGTATATACACACAGGCAAATGCATTAGTCACCGATAAATATGTTAAATTAAGTCCAACACAGTAAGTGATAAATTGCAATGATGATATACTACAGTTTTGCCAGAAATCACATGTGAGAGTATTGCCTTTCTTTATTTGTTATATATCTAATTTTTTATTCTCCATTGGTCTGCATGTACAACATCTCATCTTTGGGTCTAAATTATCTAATTTAATATAAATTATGGAATATCTATACAGAAAATGCTGCTAGAACTTAACAACATAAGTTTTTAAAATCTGACTCACAATAACATCTAATCCAACTAGCACACTTGCACAAAATGGATAGGCGTAAATGGTAAGATTTCTAGAAGAATACTGTAAATTCAGATACACAATGGTTCAAAAAAATATTTTAAAAAAAGTACCGAATATCAGGAGCAATGACATGCTCAATGGTTGTAGCAATGAGAGCTCCAACTTGTCCCATTAAAAGATCTTGTGTTGAACTTACTCTAGCAGCATTTGAGCCACTTGGAAAAATTAAATTTGATAACCGTGGTATAGTTCTGTAACTCACACTTCCTTCTTCAGTTTCTATTTTCCCATAAGTACAAGGACCTGCTGAGATATCGATCACAAGAAATCTGCATATTATGGTAAAGAATTAACTTGAGAGGGGAACAAAAGAGATGCAACCAAATATCAAGAAAATATTCCTTGCAAGAACATTGCAGCCATGCATTAAAATCGATGACAGTTAAGCTCACACCTGACTCTACACTGAAAACGAAATACAGTATAATACTTATTGTACAAAATTCAAGGGTGCAAGGCACATACAAATCAAAAGTGCAGGTGCACATCATAACCACATCAAACTCACAGAAGCATCAGGCGTGGCATAACTATATGTAGGAGACATGAGAAGAAGAAAAATTAAGCTTATAACTCAAAAGGTCAGGATTTTCAGCAGTGCAATTAAGGGTATCCATATGTGACTCATGCATGGTAAAACTCTCGATATGCACTACTAATTGTGAAATGCACAAATATAACCACAATATAACCTACTCAGGTATATCCTGACTTTTTATCTCCAATAGCTACAGAGAGAGGGCTTCTTTTGGAATTCCTACTAGAAAATTATGAATTTTGACAATACAGAAATTGAGGTTCAGAAGCATTGCAATTTGATTAACAATATATGTAACCTCTCCCTTGTAACAAAACAAACTTGACAATACAGAAATGAATTACCTCCCAGATCCCAACCAAACCTGAGATGCTCCTCCTCCATCGTAACGATAACGATAGATGTAACCTCCCTCTTGTGTTTTTAATTGTTCATCTGTTAGTCCATCAATTTTTCCATACATTAAACTTCCAAGATCGATTTCTTTGTTCCTAGGATCCATTCTAACCTGCAGCAAAAAGCAAACCCATTGTACTGTATTGGGCATTGATTATAAAAAGGAAAAAGTGAAAATAAATTCTATGAAGATGTTTATCATGAAAATAATTTAAATCAAAGTATCATTTGTTTATTAAAAAAAAAGGATACTTTGATAGTCGGAAATGAAAATCAATGTAAACCATAAAAGAAACAGCTTAAAAAATAACAGATTTGTAGCATATACCTTGTCAAAGTTCACAAGAAATATTGCAGCTGGAAGACGTCGGTCAACTTCAGGAGCAGAAAAGCCACCACCATCCAAATCAAACATGAAAGAGTAAAGATTTTCGAAAGTTGGCTCTACTAACATTGCATCTACCTCAAAAAGAGGGACCTCCCTTCCATAATCACTCTGAAAAAGTAAATAGATCACAATTCTTTATTGAATTTCCTCTTTAAGTCATCCTATATGATTAAAATGGGTGAAACAAGTTTACTAAGTTACCTCTCTAGCATTCCCAGCAGGGACCATAGCATCCTTTAAGGCCTGCTCAAGAGCTATTAATTCTGGCTGACCTGCCTATACTTTAAAATAAGTGACTTGTAAGAGAAGCACATAAGAATACCTTGTCTGCATATGCATGACAGAACAAAAGACGAATCATTCAAGAATTTCGCTTCAAGTTTCCAAGTAGTAAACAAATACAAGACCTATACATCAGGCTATAAACAACCATGCTGGACTGCAGCCTGCCTAAATTTGAGCATGAAATTTTTGTTTCTATTTTAATATGTGAAAATACTGCTGAACCTGGGCACAGGTTTTTTAGCTCCCTTTGAACCCATGCTCGGATTGAACACCCACACTAGCAGCCATATCTATATGACCCTTTATTGTTATGCATATCCCTCTCAGCTAATGTACCAGTTTTTTTAATTAAACAATAGAACCAGATCATTTACCTATCAAAGTCAATGTTGCACAAATCAGTAAGAAAACCTATTATGGAAGTGTAACTCTATGAGTCACGGTCCAATCTTCCATAGCATAAAGATATTTCCATTACATGGTATACAAGTGGAAAGAAGATCGCAAGGACTATGGACATAAATAAATCACAAGCAAAGGAATAAAAAATTTCATAGTTGTCAGAGATAAATATACCATATAATTGAGCTGAAGAACAATGAATCCTAATAAAATTATATAGTAAAAGCAAAAACTTGTTCTGCACAATGCTCTCCTTGGGACAAAAACAAAGTTATTTTTGACAACCAAGGTTAAGAAGGTGTTGCAAAACAAAACTTTTCAGCAGATAAGCACAAATGATTTGGCAGTAAATTAAAATCAAATGCTGTCCAAGATTGAAGCTTACAAGTATTGCATTATACACAATATGATGCTCAATGTCAATTGGCTCCCCAGTCTGAAGGCAAGATGGTCGGTGTGTCGGGAAGCTGCTTTTCAGGAAACTTTCAAGTTTCTGTGGATCCAAAGTGTATCTGTACCCCCCATCACCATTAAATCCAATAAGGACAACATTAACCTCGAGTGGCACTTGAAATGGAACCTATGAATCAACAAAACATTTAATACATACTTTTGGATCGAACAAAAAAATTGAAGTATAAAACACAATTCAAGACAGGTAATAATATTATGAAGAAGCCAAATATACGAAATGGCACCTGCAACCAATTTCCATCGACCAATAAAACCTCTGATGATCAATTTGCTCATTTTGAAAGGATTGGATAAAGATTAGGAGCACAACAATGCAATACAATTTAGACATATAACTTAAAGAGATCAACCACAATAAACCCAGAAACTGAGAATCCTAACATACTGATTTGATAAATAATTCAGTAAAAGGAAGAGATAGAAATCCCTAAAAACAAGAAAAGATCAACAAAAGAGGGATCGAGATATGCCTCAGCACGCGTATGAAGCATACGGCGGACATCAGCGCGTACGCTATCCTCCACATCGTTGAACGCACCATGATGCCACTGCGGGTGTCCAGGATCTCGCCGGAAAGCTTGAGGAGCCGATGAAGCAGCAAAAACAAAGAGATAACAAGAGAAACAGAAGACCAAGGATCGAATTAGAGAAGCCATAGCTCTCTATTCCTTGATCTCTAACTCTTCGAGCTTCCTCGATCTATCGAAATCTCAGCGACGCTAGGGTTTAGAAGAGACCTTTCGCCATGGACGACGAGAGAGAGAGAGAGAGAGAGAGCTGCTGAGGTTTTGGGGTCGTGAAACAATTGAATTGAAGTATGTTTTGCAAATACACCCTCGTAGTATTATAAATTTAAATAATAATTCATAAATATATTTCTTAAAAAGTTCAAGGTGTTATTCGCTAAATATACCTATCCGAAACTTCTAATCGAAATCGATAAGCATTCCCTTCGTTCCTCTCCCGCGCCACCGCGCGCTCCGATGCTCCTCTCGCTCTGCAGCGCTTCTCCTCCATCAATCCCCTCAAACTCTCGCCATTGCCTCCAATCCGTCAAAACCCTAGCGGAGTCCATCTCCGGGAACCGCCCAGCATCGCTCCTTGCCGCCCCGATCGAGTCCCTCCGCCGCGGGGACTGGGTGAAGCTCATATGTGGCGCTAGCTTCGAGGATATGGCTGATGTGAGGAATTTATCGCTTGTTTATACTCTCGCTGGAGGTACTCCATTGAAACTTGTCCAAGCTCTGGTTTTTGCTTGATTTGATTGTGTGCTTGGGGTCTTTTGCAGTGGATTGCATTGATTGTGCGGCTGATGCGTCTGTGGTAAATGCGGTAAATGATGGGATTGATGCTGCTCTCGAGATTGCTTCAGTGCGGAGGCCGTGGGTTATGATCAGTGTCAATGATGATAGGAACGATCTCCATTTTCGTAAAGCTGGTGAGCTTCTGTTTCAAGTTTGTTTTAGTTGAGAATTTTCTGGAAATTTTCTCTTATATTGAGATTCATTGTGGATTTTTTATGTATGGCGTGCATCCTTGATTGAGTGTGAATGATTTATGTGAGTCTTCATGCCTGCAACTTGAGATTTATGCATCAAAGACGCAAATTTTGCTTATACCTAGTCCTGGTAAGGGTTTTGAAAAGGTTCTTTTACAAAGTTTAATGGAAAAGAGATGGTCATGTTGCATGTAGCTGATCATTTTTCAAATATTTGCAATACTTACCTTTAATTGTCCACAATGCGTCTGTGGGATGTGAGTATCTGAATTTACTTTTGTAATGATAGGAAATCTAAGCGATGTAATTTTTTTTTTTTACCCTTTTACTGGATGATTTTTTAAAAAGAAAATCTCAAATTCATCTGGAAAGCAATTCTGTAGGGATAGAGGTTATTGATCCTATAAGTTAATTCAATTTGGTGCATATGAATAGTTCAGTGATGGGCTTTATGAAAAAGTTGAGTTTGTGTCAATAAATTGAACTTTTGGTGTTTCTTGCTTGACAGAGTTTGATCCTGAGGATTGCCCACCAGATTGTTCAAGACCATGTGAAATGGTCTGCCCTGCTAATGCAATATTGTTGAAGAGGATGTCAGAAGGAGATGAAATTCAAGACGGATCCCATGCGAGGGGTAAACTCCAGGTGTTAATATTTCAATGCTTGTTTGGTTGTCTATCCTGACATAGCAAATGCCTGAGTCATTTCTTCTGCAGGGTGGGGTCATAACAGAGCGTTGCTATGGGTGTGGCCGTTGTTTACCTGTTTGTCCATTTGACAGAATAAGTGGGTGTTTCTTTCTCTGATTTAATGTCTAATTTGAAAGGCAAGGAGTTTTTATGCTTACTCCTAATGCTTGTGTGGAGTGTTTTGATGATAAATCTCATAAAAGCTTTTATTGAATGGGTGTACTTTTGTTTGGTGTTGAATTTCTGTTGAATTCATGTAGGAGCTATCACTTATATTAGGGATCTTGCTACTACATCTGCACTACTAAAAAGAAATGATGTGGATGCTATAGAGATACATACTCGTGGGAGGTAAAAACTGTTCTCTTGTTATTTTCACATTTTATCTTTTAGAAAATTAGTTTATGAAGGTGTTTTATCATTCAGGGAGTTGATTCACTAATGTTCTTTATTTTGTATATGCCACTGCCGTGTATACTAAACCTTTTAGGACTACTGAATTGTTCAAAGAGCTATGGACTGGCTTGTCTAGTTCAATTGGCCATCTGAAGCTAGTTGCAGTAAGTCCCTCCTTGGCTTAGCAACATAACTCTAGTATAGATAAAGGCAACATAACTCATCAAAATTTAGTCCCTTCAGTCTAAATAATAAATTTCATTTGGGTTATCATTATGTAAATTTTATTTGTTTCATTTCTTAATCTGGGCATTGTCATGTGTCTTTTTATGGGCCAGGTCAGTCTGCCAGATAATGGAGAATCAACTGTAGCTACCATGCATATGATTTACTCAATAATGAAGACTGATCTTGAATGCTACAATTTATGGCAGGCATATTCATTGTTTCTTCTTAATAAGGAGAATTTTCTTTATCGATATTGCTCAGAATTTGTTTTTAATATCTGCATTGGGAGTCTCTTGCTTGTTTGAACTGTAAAGTTATCACCTGAGTATATACATTTCATAGTTGGATGGCCGGCCTATGAGCGGGGACATTGGTCGAGGTGCAACAAAAGAAGCAGTCACCTTCGCTGCTCGTATATCATCTATGCAGGACCGGCCTCACGGTCAGTATCTACAATGTTAATTAACCATTTGATGTTGAATGGTTTTAAATGTTCCTGCATTAATCTACTTATCAGATCAATAGGTTCATAGATTTTTTTTTCCGTAGGGTTCTATCAGTTGGCTGGTGGCACTAATGCCCACACCATAGATTCCTTGAGGAAAGTAGGGCTTTTCAGAGCAAAGAATGATCCTGGTAGCTTCTCTTAGACCTTTTTTATTTTTTCTGACGAACATCTTAAAATGTTTTCCTAAACCCTTGTACATCTTTATAGCTAGATCAGTTTCTGAAAAACACTAATGCATCTCTGGCAGCTGATTCTAATGCTTTGATCGGTGGAATCGCTTACGGTGGTTATGCTAGGAAGGTCTGATCTGTGTCGATTAATTATTACTTTCGATCGAAGAAATATGTGTTTCAAATTCATTGATCTCCGTATTTCGCAGATCATAGGACGAGTTTTGCGTCGAATACCATCCAAACATGGCCATGCACACATTGAAGACTATCCTGAACTTATGCTGGATGCAATCAAAGAAGCCTTTAATTTGGTAGGACCTGTAAAGTGCTGATATTGTGATTTGATCACATTATTGATACTTGAAAACTCCAAATAACTAAATCTATGCTTGTAAATATCACCATCATTCACATTATTCGGTCACTTTATATGGTTTTATTTAAAACTTATATTTTTACACATGTATTACATTTTTGGGTATATATATGTATATATAATAAGTTCCAAATCCAGATTAAAAAAAAAAGTATGTCACAATATTGTTGGGCAATTGTCAGTCAAATGGTAAACTGTTGTTATAATACACATTTAGCCAACCTCAAATATATAGCTTCTCGTTGTTATTGTGTGTATATATATAAATATAATAAGTCTCAAATTCGGATAAAAAAAAAAAAGAAATGTCATCATTTTAGGCAAACTGTTGTTAAACTTTACACATTAGAGTCCAACGAAGAAACATAAGACAAATAGATTATTTCATTAATTTGAATATCAGTAGTACATCTCTTGATAGCTTGGTACGTTACTTAATCTCATGCAACAATACAACAGTATTTAATATAAATATATGTAAATATAAATGCCATGCATGCACGTAGACTTAAAAGAGTCTTTTAGTAGTAATCCTGATCCAAATTGTTATCTAAAATCCACCGCCACCGCCAGCTCCGCCACCAAATCCTCCACCACCACCTGCTCCAGCACCAACCCCAACTCCTCCTCCAGCTCCACCACCACCTCCAAACCCTCCTCCGGCACCAGCACCGCCACCGCCACCAAGACCTCCTCCCCCACCAGCACCGCCACCGCCACCTAGACCTCCTCCAGCACCACCACCTGCCCCACCACCTAGACCTCCTCCGGCACCGCCACCTGCACCACCACCGCCACCTAGACCTCCTCCAGCACCACCACCGAGACCTCCTCCGGCACCGCCACCTGCACCACCACCGCCACCTAGACCTCCTCCTGCACCACCACCGAGACCTCCTCCGGCACCACCACCTGCACCACCACCGCCACCTAGACCTCCTCCAGCACCACCACTCCACCGAGACCTCCTCCAGCACCACCACCACCACCGAGACCTCCTCCGGCACCACCACCACCACCACCACCGAGACCTCCTCCAGCACCACCACCTCCACCGAGACCTCCTCCGGCACCACCACCACCACCGAGACCTCCTCCAGCACCACCACCACCACCGAGACCTCCTCCAGCACCACCACCGCCACCGAGGCCTCCTCCTGCACCACCACCACCAGCACCTAATCCACCACCAAGAAATGTCTCCTTCTCAAGCATTCTAGCCTCCACAATCCCAACAATCATGAGCATTGCCATTGCCATGAATCCCAACACTCCCAAACACTTAACAAACTTCCCCATTGTATTATATTATATGATCTCTAACTAGCTTCCACAACCATACTCTTTCTTAATTAAGCTCTCAACTTAATTCATGCATAACACTTCAATACCTCTCTTGCTCTTTTATAGACCTTGAATTTAATGCTAGTGGTTAGAAACATCTGATCTCTCTTTAATTTCCCCAACAAGACCATGTGGAAAATAAGCCCAGAAATTCTACACTTAGACTTTGGGGAGCTCTGAAATCAAGCACAATTACACATCTTCTTTAATGCTTTCTCTCAACTCTCAACTAACCCAGACTCTTTCTTTTTCAGCTTTTCCATGTTATACATATATATACTATTAATTTCCCCTTTTTTAGTTTTTTTCACCATTAATTTACACACACACTACTCTCTCTCTCTCTCTCTCTCTCTCAGTTTTTTTAAAAAATTATTGCATGCATGCTTCTTAAGAAAATAGGTAATTATTAGACATGAATTGGATAAAAGGCAATATTTATAAGGCAGTTAAAATGTTTTCCATTAACAGTTTTTTAATTTTTATTTACGACAATAAATTTTTACTGAAACTTAGTCAATAATAATATTTACTGTGTTTCATACTTTCTAACCATAACTTGACTTTGTCCACCGACCAGTTTAAATCTTGTTAAAATTTTGCTTAACTCCTCGGAAGTACTAAGTATTTTGTTCTAGTCCCTGTCATTGTACTTAATTTTACTTGAATTCCTTTGTACCAGTTTTCACACTTTCTTCTTCATGTATGTATAAATATAATATGTATATATATATATATATATATATATTGGGCAAATGTGCAAAAGATCATGCTTCGTAAGGGCATAAAAGTAATTACATCTTTACGTACAGAAAACACAGCAATGTAACGCATGAGAAAGTGCAAAACTTTCATTGTAAAAAGATGGCAAAGAAGCTAAAGAAAGAAGAACAGGAACTTTGCATCAGTATGAGCTCTGGTGTACAATATAATTTTGTTGATGTTCTTTGGCAACAAAATAGAGACAAGTACTCTTCATATGAATCTCTGAACTGATTGCAAACAATTTTGTTGACTGCATGCACTTTGCAGCAAAATCAAGGGATGAAGAATAGGGACTAAATATGAAAAACATTTTAGAGCTGGTTACCATATTCTCTTTCATGCTCTAGGATTAAAAAATATCTGTGAGGGTGGAGTTGGCGCAGGACCGGAAGGATGGAGCTTCTCCGCGACCTGTGGCCAAGCTCCGACGGGGCTTTTGGAGATGACGGTGCTAAGGGAATTGGCGGTCACAAAAGAGAAGACGACAACCCGGGTG
This sequence comes from Dioscorea cayenensis subsp. rotundata, assembly GCF_009730915.1. Classification (NCBI taxonomy): domain Eukaryota; kingdom Viridiplantae; phylum Streptophyta; class Magnoliopsida; order Dioscoreales; family Dioscoreaceae; genus Dioscorea; species Dioscorea cayenensis. The sequence goes on along the minus strand of NC_052476.1, from coordinate 21,243,887 downwards.
GAGTAGGCGCACTTGAGGGTGGGGAGATAGGTAAGGATAGTAAGCGATCCTACGCCCAGGCGGCCAGTTCCTCCTCATCTGGAGGAATCCCTAGGTCTCAGGGCAAGCGCATACAGGATTCGATGCAGGTGAAGATAGGTAAGCTGCAGAGTGGGGCGTGCATATCTGGTGCTAAACGTCTCCGTTCCCCGGTGGACGCCACGTGTGGGAGATGCTTCCGGTCGACACACAAAACTTCTGAATGCCGCCATCAGGTGGTTTGCTTGAGGTGTGCCTGAGTGGGTCACATGGCGGCCGATGTCCGGTCGTCCGCAACGGAGGAAACGGCTGCATGTGCGGACAAAGAAGGATGGTCCTCTCATGTTCGGGGAGGATGCTCGTGAGGAGCCAATTCACAAGACAGTGGCGCCATCAAACCTTCTACTCACATGCGCTTCCCTGTCCCTTTCTCTAACCCCGGAGACTGAGAAGATTAGAGATGAGTTAACGAAGGTCGCCGTTCTTTCGATCATTGATGGGTTTGTTAATGAAGGTAGTGTGCTTGAGGTGGCACCGACGATCATCAACCGGCCACTTGCGGGACCGATCACTCCTCTCAGCGAGTGCACCTTCCTCGTTCCTTTGGCAAGTAGGGAGGAAGCCAAGGAGGTGTGTAAACCGGGTCGGGCCTCAAAGTTGCCACTAAGGACGGACCGCGACCTTAAAGTCGGGCCCCTTGACGATCGGAGTTGGGTGCTGAGGGTCGGGCATTGGGAAAGAGACAGTGGGTCTCCATATGGAATTTACCGCTTCACGGCTGGTGCTGGAATATTATCGCGGATGTGGTGCGGCCGTGGGGGAACTGGTCGCACTTTCGCAGGCGACCACGCCGCACAAGCGGTTCCTGTCGGTTCTTATTCGTCGTCGCACCAGAGTCGCACTGCTGTTTGAGCTTGAACTCAGCTTAGGCATGAGGAAATACATGGTTTTTATTATTGGAGACAGGGGGGTTCTGCCGTCGTTCCGACGGGACATTGGCCATTATGTGATCCCTAAGACTGGTTCGGAGGACGTCGGGCAACCACCTGAACGTAGGAGCATACACGAGATCCCTAGGAAGGAGAAGGGGAAGCCGTTGCTTTTTCAGGAGTCGTCGAGGGATAAAGGGCAGGTTGAGCTTGGCTCCCGCCTTGTCGAGCAAGGGACGAAGCCTGTACCGGGGGACCTCCATTGCGCCACCTCTGCGAGACCTGTCGTGGTTGAGCCCAGCTCCCATAGTGATGGTGATGGACCCATGTCGTATGAGCCGTCTGGCGGTGATATTACTGGTGGTGCTATGGTGGAGTGATGCTCCCACAGGGATCGGGCGGGGCAAGACCATCGGAGGCCGCCAGGAAAACGGACCGATGGTCACTGTAATGCTCGTGGGGATTCCGGTGGCCGCTCACGGGCTCGGACACCCGAGAACCCGACGTGTCGAGCATTGGGTGGTTTGTCCCACGAAGGAGACAGGTGGCATTCATACAACATCCGAGGTTTTTCCTACTTTAGTGGACAAACGGCGGGAGTTAATTCCTCACAAGAATTTCAAGTTGGCTAAGAGGGGGGATGCAGGTTTTGAAAGGAATTCTGGGCCCCGTGAATTGATGGATCCAATTATCAGCTCTAACGTTGATTGAAACTTGGGCCAAGTTACCTCGTCCCAAAATGATTTCGAAGCTGGTGATCCTCTACTTCAGGATGTGGGTCACTGCTTGGGCCAAGTGCCCGGCTCAAATCACTGATGGGAACATTGGATCTCTGAGTCCTGGCCGGATCATGGGCCTGATAAAGGGCCAAATGCTGATTCTAAGGGGTTGGGCTTGGGGGAATGCAAGAGTTTGGACTCTTTGGCCAATCTAGATGATGAGAACTTGAACTTCAACAACGCAAACTTGATGCCGGCTATGCCCCCCTGTGGAGTTTAAGTGGGAATTCTTAGCTGGGTGGTGGGTGATGTCACCTGACATTGTTCGAACCACTACCACATGTGACATCCCGTCTAAGGAACATACTGTGTTGCACTCACCTCTTTCAACAAATGACTCACCGGATAGCTTTTCTGAGTCTGATGATCCAATCTCTGAGTTTGAGATGAACCTTCGGAAGTTGATGCTGGGTTTACTTAGGGATCCAGAGGCAAGGACCGTCTCGCAACAGAAGGGGACCCGTAGGAGCGAACGCATAAAGAAGCCATCCTCACGCTTCAATGAGGAGGCGGGTTACATTGCTGAACCTCCAAAATCGGCTAAGAAGCGGGCCCCGCACGATACCGCTGAGGAAGGTACTGCCTCAAAACCGCTACTCATTTCTGATTGGTCAAATGCGCAACTTGCTTGTTATTGTGATGTATGTGGTATTTCTTTATCGAATCAGGTTCCCGAATGCTTGCAACATATTCGCTTTTTAGAGCAAACTCACTGCTACTGTGAGTGAGTTGGTGTCCTCTCTCGAGGACTGCTAGCTGTTTAGAGTGTCTTTATGAATATCATATCTTGGAATGTTAGGGGGTCTAGGGAGGCTCGCAAAACCTGTTCTCTGGGTTAGGATTTTTAAATTTGCATTTTGTTGACGTGTGTTGTCTTCAAGAATCTAAGCTAGAAGAGGTTCCTCCTTCTGTGTGGAGAGAGATTGGAGGAAGTCGTTTGGACCAATTTTTCTTTGTGCCACTCTAGGAACTCACGGGTGGTATCATCTTGGGTTGGAATAGTGTGCTCATGTCCGCAATCTTCCTCAGATGGGCACTTTTAACATCACGCTGAGTTTTTGTTCCAAACGCCAGAATTTGACTCGCATGATGTACTCGATATACGGACAAAATGCTAGATCGCTGAAATGTGCCTTCTCGGAGGAATTACGCGAGAATGTGGATGCACCGGGTGTCCCCTGGATCATCTGTGGTGACTTTAATGCAATTTTTGACATGGGGGACAAAAATTGGGGGCTGCCTAATTTGGAGGACATTAGAATGGCTAATGCCTTTTTGCATGAGTTAAAGCTTCTGAGCCCTCCCTCGATGAGGCGCATTTATCTCACATGGACTAACGCCAGCTCGAACCAACCTGGGTGAAACTAGACCATTTTATTGTTAGTGAGGATTGTATGAGTCGGTTTCCCAAGATGGTTCAAAATTGTCTTCCCCGATTGGGTTTGGATCATGTGCCCATCAGGCTCGAACTGGGTAATCATTGCTCAGCTCCTCGACCTTTCAAGTTCGAACTCGTGTGGTTCATCGATGGATGGTTTTCCTGGAGCTCATCAAACAATGGTGGTCTGAGCTACAGCCGCATGGATGTGGGGCATTTGTCATGGCAAAGAAAGTTGCCGGGATCAGGGATCGACTAAGACATTGGGCTAAATACCCTTTGGCTCTCATCAAGCTTAAGAAATTGGAACTCTTGCACGAGCTTGAAAAACTTGATTTGGTCAAGGAACAACGATGTTTGAATGTTCTGGAGCTTAAACAGGAAGATGAGCTTCTCTTAAAATTATACGACATTCATAAACAGGAGGAGATTTACTGGAAGCAGCTGTCTAGGCTTCTTTGGTTAAAGGAATGAGATGAGAACACGAGCTTCTTTCACACTGTGGCTAATGGACGCAAGAACGGGAACTTCATCCCCAATATTAGCCTCAATGAAGCTACCTTCACCAATTCTAAGGAAATTGGGAAGATTTTCTCTAGTAGGTTTCAACAACAGTTCGGGTGTAAGCGTAATCTCCGTTTCCGGATTGATTTTTGTAAGCTCATGGCTACACGTAATCGAGGTTGATTTGTCTCACCGGAAAGGCCTTTTTCGCTGGAAGAGCTTTCAAAGCAATGTCTTCGACCTTGGGAAGGATAAGGCCCGGCCCCGATGGCTTCCCTTTGCAATTCTTCTAAAATTCGGGATACTATTAAGATTGATCTCTTTAAGCTTTGTGAGGACTTCTTCATGGGGAATGCGAATTTGGAAAGAATCAATTGGGCTAGTATTGCTTTAATCCCTAAGGTTGAGGCACCAGAGAACCCAAAGTGATCACAGTCCCATTAGTCTTATCAATTCCTCCCTAAAAATTCTCTCAAAAATCCTTGCAACTCGATTGAGTAGGGTCATTAACTCCCTTGTGGGTATGGACCAATCGGCTTTCCTAAAAGGTAGATGTATCTTGGATAACATCGCCACTGCGGAGGAAATTATCTTCAGCCTCCACAAACACAGAATTCCGGGGTTCATCCTCAAAGTGGATTTCGCTAAGGCCTTCGATATGATGGATTGGGATTTCCTTCTCGATTTCCTATCTGCTAGGGGTGTTGGAGATAGATGGGTCGGGTGGATTAGGAGCATCCTTCACTCCTCTAAGGCTTCCATTCTTGCTAATGGATCACCGAATGGATACATCCGTTTATCAACGTGGATTGAGGCAAGGTGATCCGTTGTCCCCTTTGTTGTTTGTTCTGGTTATGGATGCCTTAAGTGCGATGTTCTCTCATGCCCCGGATTCCAAAAATACCGTGGGTGTTCCGCTGGGGGAGTTCGGTAGATGTTGCAATCTCCACTACGCGGATGACCTTTTAATTTTCACCTCATGGGGGCTCGAGGACCTCAGGATTATCAAACTTATTTTATTCTATTTGAAGGAATGTCGAGTTAGCTACAAATTTCTAAGACTTGTCTTTACTCTAGTTACCGGGGTGAGTTTCCTGACTCACTACGGCAGACACGCTGTATTGCGAGGTGGGTATGTTGCCACCACTTATCCGGGTATGCCAATCTCTGTAGGCGATCGCAGATACAAGATTGGGAGGGCCTCTGTCCTCAAGGTCCCGTAAGACTTGCCTCATGGAAAGTGAAACATCTTTTCTCTCGGGAGGTCGATCGACTCGGTGAATCCGGGTCCTCATCGCGATCCCAACTTATCGATGTCCATTTTTAGGTTGCCTTGCTAGGTCATCAAAAAGATTGATAGTCTCAGAAGAGATTTCCTCTGGTCTGGACCAGATTTGGACCGGTCCGCCGCCGACTGGGTTAGTTGGAAAAATCTTTGTCGACCAAGGGACCAGGGTGGATGGGGCATTTTGGACCTCCCAGCATTCAATCAGGCTCTTTTGGGTAAATGGTGGTGGAAGTACACTACTGATCTCTCTTGGAGTGGAGCGAAAGTACTTCACTTCAACTACGGCGGGTCATGGGGTCTGTGTTAGCCATAACACGATCGGGAGAATTTCCTACTTTTGAAAGGGGTCTTAAGTTGCTCTACCGGGCGCTGGGAGGTTTCATCCGGATGGATGTCAAGGATGGTTAGGATACCCGGCTTTTGGAAAGATCATTGGCTTGATGGGAGAGCCTCCATGTACTGTGGGTCTCGAGATGTTCAAAGGCTTGTCATCAACCCAATGGGACTATTAGGGATCTCCTTCACTTGTTAGATGCACCGCCTCGTGGATGCGTGAGGTCTCTTTCCGATCCTCGACCGCCCGCTTGTCTCCTCACGAACCACTAAGGATATCAAGAAGTGGAGTCTTACAGCAAAGGGGATGTTCTCAGTCAAGTCCTACAATTTCCTCATCGATGGAGGGTTAAGATGCCAAGTGGCTAAGTTTTTTGGCGAGGCCGGTGTCCAAAGAAAATTACTCTTTTTCAACCGGGCTTGCTTGGCAAAAATGCAATTCTCACATTGGAAACCCTTAGCTGCTAGGAGGTGCAACAGATGCCGACTGGATACTGCGTGCTTTTGTCATGCGGGTTCGGAGTCCGTTAATCATCTTTTTCCTCCAATGCCCTTTCGCGTCGTGTGTGGGATTACTTTGGTAGGTTGTCGGAGTTCTCGCAGCACTCGCCTCCTTGAGAGACTTCAGTGGGGGCCTTGGCGCCCCGAGTTTGCTCCCCGGTCCGAAGGGCTTTTGGAGATCTTGTTTATAAAGCAATTGTTTGGAATATTTTGATCGGCTAGGAATGATTGTATCTTTAATGCCAATTTCGCTCATGTGCAAATGTATTTTATTCAAAAATTGATCGGATGATTTTATCTTGGTTATCTTCACGAGGATGTAGTCGTGAGAAGTTTGATGATGACATCACTGCTCGGGAGGAGCTTGAGTTCTTGGGTCCCAACGACGAGGTTCGAGGGGTGCACTCACCGCCGAGGAGGTTCACGACGCGGTCGTAGGATAGGTGTTTAGTTGCTGATGGCCTTGAGGAGGGCCGTTGTTCCTTTCTTTTTTTTTTTTATTTTGATTGTTGATCTCTTGTTGTTTCTTTTGGTCTGGTATCTTGTATCCTTACCATATCTAGTGGTTTGGTTATTTATTTATTTATTTTAATGTAGGGGCTTATCCACCTTTTTCCAAAAACAAACATGCCTTATTTATCATTTATATTATTTAGTAAAAATTAATATCAACAAACAAGTTATGCTTAGGTTGGTTAGGTTAGTGATGTCAAATTCGAATCTTGTCTGTTACCTTTTGTTGATTTTTCCAAAATCAAATATAATTTTTTTAAAAATAAAAAATATTCAACATAAAAACTTTTATAGTCATAATATTTTTTTTTCTTAAATACTCATTATTTAATTTTTTAACAATGTTTTCAAAACCATATTTTTGTTGATATAGGATTAAATTAAAATTTCTTTGAAAATTATTGATTTGATTAAAATTAATCACTCGAAATTGAAGATCTTACTAAATAATTATTTATTCTTCCATAAAAAGTTAAATATGGAAATGATATATATAGTAAACTTTAAAAAATTAATGGTATAATGAAACAATTGTTATAATTATCTCATAATGAATATCCCTAATTTATATTTATTTGTTAAAAATAAATTGTTAAATGAAGATAAATAAAATATTATAACTATTTTTATAAATTACGTTGGAGTAAAAAAACTTTCTTCGATTTAATAAAAATGTAAGTTAATTATTTATGAATAAATATTTCAAAAATATTATAATTTTACGCTTTAAAAATAGACAAGATTTTAGAAATTTCCACCTTTTAAAAATACATATTATCGAAAAGAATTATGATTTTAAATTAACATGTTTATATTATTTCTCACCATTGAAATTATGGTGTTTTTATAATAATATTTTTATAAATAATTTGGTTTAAGTTTTTATTCATTCCAAATAATATCAAGTTGAATGATAAATATAAAAATAAGACAAGCTTGTTTTAATAATATTTGGTAGCAATAAATAACAATCATGTACTTGTAGGTGGGTTGATTTAATGTTTGGTATTTTCAACAAGAAATCGGGTTCAATACAGTACAATCCAGTTATTGGTTGGCAACCCAGCCCGTCAAATCACTTGATCTAAAGTTTTGGCCTTGTTGCTATTCCACCGCTGCTGTATTGTCAGCTACTCTTCTATTTTTGAGATAAGTGCTTTTGCTACACTCTTTGCTTTTTCCCTTAATTTTTAATCGAAGTCGCTTTTATCCATCTTTTTCATATTTGTAGTATATATATATATATATATAGTTCTTTAGAGTCCAAACCAAGTAAAATAAGACAATAGATTTATTTCATTAAGGTAAATATCAGCAGTACATCATGCATCAGTACAAATTATTATATATAAAACATATATAAATATAAATGCCATGCATGCAAGCAGACTTATTACTTATTAGAGTCTTTTAGTAGTAATCCAAATTGTTCTCTAAAATCCACCGCCAATTCTAAACCCAAGTCCAGCACCACCTACTCCGGCATCAAATCCAAGTCCAGCACCACCAACTCCGGCACCAAATCCAGGTCCAGGTGCAGCAACACCTACTCTGGCACCAACCCCAAATCCTCCACCACCACCACCTTCTTTGCCACCCTATCCCAAAGTTCAATCCCATTCCAGCACCAGCTTGTCCACCGAGACCCTGCTCCACCACCAAGATCAACCTGAAATGCCTTCTTCTCAAGCATTCTAGCCTCCACAATCCCAACAATCATGAGCACTGCCATTGCCATGAATCCCAGCACTCCAAACACTTAACAAACCTCCCCATTGTATTATATTATATGATCTCTAACTAGCTTCCACAATCACACTCTTTCTTAATTAAGCTTCTCAACTTAATTCATGCATAATATTTCAATGCCTCTTGCTCTTTTTATAGACCTTGAATTTAATGCTAGTAGTTAGAAACATCTTTCTCTTTTAATTTCTCCAACAATACCATGTGGAAAACAAGGCCAGAAATTTTGAACTTTTATACAAATCAAGCACAATTACACATCATGTTTAATGCCTTCTCTCAAGTACTCTCTACTAACACAGGTTGTTTCTGTTTCAGCTTTTTCATGATATGCGTTCTATTTTTTTTAATAAAAATAGATAAACTACTAATTTATTAAATAAAAATGAATTAAACAATATATATATATACTATTAATTCCTCTTCTTTTAACCATTAATTTACTCTCTCTCTTCTCTTTTCAATTTTATTGCATGCATGCTTCTTAAGAAAATAGCCAAGTGGATATGAATTGAAAAAGGCAATATTTATATGGCAATTAAAAAGGTTAAAAATGTTTTCAATACATTCCTTACTTTCCAACCATATCTATCCATACATTCCAGCCTTTCCAACCATACCTATGACCTATCCATACATTCCATACTTGACAACCATAATCTCTAGCTCATGTCATTGTCCTTAATTTTTATAATAAATATAGGTAAATCACAGCTTTATTGTCCTTAATTTTGCTTTGAATTATTTCCTTGGTATCACTTTTCACGCTTTCATATAAATTGGTCAAATTTACCTTTTCACCATTAATTTACTCTTTTCTTTTTGCTTTCTCTTTTGTCTTTTTATTTTTATTTTTATCGCATGCATGAAAATAGATAACTATTAGTTATAAATTGGATAAAAAGCAACATTTATATGGCAATTAAAATTCCTTCTACGCAGAGTTTTTTATTGTATTTTATGGCAACAAATTTTTAGTGAGTTAATTAATAATAATATTTACTGTGTTTCATATTTTCCAACCATAACTTCACTTTCCTGTTCCTGAACTTTTCAACTATACTTTCCAACCATACTTAACCATACTTTCCATGCTTTCCAACCATAATTTCTAATCCGTTGTTGTCCTTAATTTTTACTTGAATTATTCCTTTGTATCACTTAGTTTTTCACGCTTTTTCTTTTGTCATGTATGTATTATATATAAAATATAATATCTATATATATATATTGGCCACTTGTGCAAAAGATCATGCTTCAAAAGGGCATAAAAATAATTACATTTTTACGTACAGAAAACACAGCAATGCAATGCATGAGAAACTACAAAGATTTCATTGTAAAACGATGGAAGTTAAAGAAGGTTAAAACAACATGAACATTGCACCAGTATGAACTCTGATGTACAGTGCTTTCATTCATACTGTATAATTTAATTTGATGATGTTCTTTGGCAACAAAATACAGACAAGTACTCTTCTTATGAATCTCTGAACTGATTACAATTAAAGAATATAAAAGGTCTATAACAGCATCAATTTGTTTGCCGATGATCATCGTCACAACTGATCAATTTTCGTGTGTTTTTCAAGCCAAAATCATGTGTCGTCGGTAAAATTATCATGTTCCAGTTACACTCCTTTATTAACTGATGACAGAGTACTACACTTTGCAGCAAAATCAAGTGATGAAGTAGAGGGATTTGATAATGTCTAAATACACTACTTTTATTATATATATTTTCTCTCGTGCTTAGCAAAACTCCTTGATGGTGCAGTTCTTAAGATTGGTTAATTGGAAATGATTTGGCCAGATATCCGCCGGAGCTCTCCCCTCAACCCAGCTATCAAGCCAAAAACAACTTAGAAGCACCATCACGAATGATAGGGGTAGTATTTTTGCGAAAGGCGGGTAAAAAGCTGGAGAATACCATTCCAGAAAAAAGGACCTTCTAGCACAGTGCTTGTGGTAAAGGTTCCAAGCAGGAAAATTTCGAAAATAATTAGCACGGAAGACCAACTCGCCGCACCACTGACGATCACCGATAATTTTCTACCACCATCTGCCCAGCAAGGCATTATTAAAAGGTGGTAAGGTTAAGGATTTCCCAACCATGATGAATGATAAGCGGGTTGCGATGTTGAAGATAATTCATACCTTTCGCTTGCCAAATAATGCATTTAGATAACAGCTCTGAAATAAAAACATTCCAATGCAACTTTTTAAGAGGTGATCAACATCAACATCATGAAGCTTTTTGTTACACACATAAATTGCAACAGAAGGAGAAATATTTCAAATAATTTGATTTCACAAGCCATCAATCAAAAACACAAGGACCATTGAGCCATTGAATTCAATAAATATCAAGAAATTTCATGCAGAAGAGACGTTTATTACATGTTATGTTCTGAAGGATTGACATTGCTTAAATCGAATTATATATAAATTTAATTCAAATCAATTGCAGCTCCTATAGAATAAATAACTTAAGATAGAACTTACTAGCCATACCTAAGAGCATGATGCACAGTTCCACAAGAATTACCTGCATGACCATAAACAAAAAAATATGATGATATAAAACAGAAAATACATCAAAATATCAAACAACAGAAAAATAAGATCTTCATTTTCTTTTTTTTCTTTTCTGGCAATCATCCTTCAGTAGTTAACTTGGGAATTGAACTCCTACCAATTTGTTACACTTCTGAAGTGCCAACATGTCGTTTAATTTGCTTCGGATTTTGGAATGTAAACTATGGCAGAGAACATATGTACTCAATACCTAACCGTATTTTTGGAATGCATGTTAGCATCTCTTCAACCTCTTTTCATTTTTCTGACAAACATCTTAAAAATGTTTTTCCTGAACCAATGTACGTCTTTATGGATCAGTTTCCGAAAAATACTAGTTCATCTCTGCCAGCTGATTCTCATTCTTTGATCAGTGGTTATGCAAGGAAGGTCTGATCTTTGACAATTAATTATCACTTTTTATCGAAGAAATTATATGTGTTTCAAATTCATTTGGTCTCCATATTTTTGTAGATTATAGCTAGGATGAGTTTTAAATCAAATATTATTCAAACATGACCATGCACACATTGAAGACCATCCTGAGCTTATGCTGGATGCAATCAAAGAAGTCTTTCATTTGATATGGCCTAGAAAGTGCTGCAATCAGCCTGTGATTCAACATCAAGCTGAGAAGTCACAAATCATATAATATGTGATTTGATCACATTTTTTTTATGCTTGAAAGCTCCAAATAACTAAATCTATATATGATACGGTTGTGAAACTTGGAGCGATCGTTGTCTCCCAAGAAGGAGAGGGTGAGAAAGGAATAGAGGAAAAAATAGAGATGAGTCTGAGATGGAGTAACAAAAGGAGAGAGAACTAGGAAATAGTAAAAGTCTCATTTCATGACATCTTAATTTCTTACGATATAACTCTTTTTTACTATTGTTGAAACCATGTGAACCGATCCGGTTCACGGTTAAATCAGCCAGTTCATCCGGTTCAAGACCGATTTTTTATTCAACCAGTTTTGTAGATTGAACCAAATAGACTCAATTAATCCCTGGTCCGGTCCTACTCGGTTTTGACTATAGATCTATGGTTATAAGTACTTTTTCTCATAATGAACAACGTTGTATGGTTGTTGGAAGTGTTGGAGTTGACTGAAGGTTTGGTTGAAGAGATAGGCTGCTGACGTAGGGGGAGTGGTCTGAATCTTATGACCATATTGCTATATCTACAGCACCATGCAACCCTGTTGTGGATGTCCATGTTTTCGGGTCTCTTTAGTATGAAGAATTAATTATGTTAAGGTAGAAGGATGGTACTAGTAATGGTGATATTGTCATGTCAGTACTAAGTGTTTTGCAAGTTGTCGTGATGTCTATCTTTTGATATATGTATCTTAGTTATGTTCTCTAGTAAGAAGAAGAAGAAGAAGAACTAGTTTTTTGAGTTTATCCTGTGTCTTTTGTATCCTTTGTTGTTATCTCTTCTTCTCTAATTTTATTTGATCAGTGGTATCAGAGCTATTTGCTTTGCTTCCTCTTTTCCAGTTTATTTCCCATATCTCACAACCTCTTGAACAAGTCTTGTTGATGGCTTCAAATGGACTCCCACCTATGCCGGTGTTTAACGGAGAAGGCTACTGTCAATGGAGTATCATGATGACGACTCTCTTTCGAGCTCAAGACCTTTGGGATCTTATTGAAAAGGGTGTTCCGGAGAAAGAAGATGAAGCCAAGACGAAGGAGAACAAAAAACGAGATGCCAAGGCTCTCTACCTGATTCAACAAGCAGTAATTCGGCCACTGTTCTCACGCATTGAAACAACAGGTTCATCCAAGGAGGCTTGGGACAAGCTGAAAAGGTTGTATCAAGGTGATTCGAAGACTATGGCTGTGAAGCTTCAGTCATTCTGGCAAGATTTTGAGAATTTGCGCATCAAGAATGGTGATCGTGTTCAAGATTATGTAACCCGAGTCGGGGAGCTAGTGAATCAGATGAAGTCTCTTGGTGATACAATCTCTGAGGCGATGGTAGTGGGAAAAATCCTAAGAAGCATGGGAGCTAAGTATAATCACGTGGTGACTGCTGCCATTGAGGAGTCGCGTGATATTACTAAGCTTACACTAGATGCGCTCATTGCTTCCCTATCCTCTCATGAAGCGCGGTTGATCAGCCAATCTGATCAAGGAGATGAGAAGGCTCTTCATGTGAGGAATGAGCTATCATCTTTGAAGGATGCTGACAAAACACCTTCGAGAGGTCGCGGAAGAGGTTCGTTCAGAGGTTTTGGACGAGGAAGAGGAAGGGGAGCAGAAATGAAGACACAACAAAGTAGTGAGCAGAGAGCATTCAAAAGCATCATCCAATGTCATCACTGCAAGAAGTTCGGTCATATTAAAGCAAACTGTTGGTCTAGAGACAAACTGGCAGAGCAAGGAGCTTCAATGGTGGCGTAAGAGAAGGAAAAAGGAAGTGAGTAATCTGTTTATGGTGCTTAATGAAGGAGAGAGTCCGGTGAACTCGGTGTAAATCATCGACTCAGGTTGTTCTAATCATATGACTGGAGAGAAGAGCTATTTCACTGAGCTTGATGAATCCCAGAAGCTCAAGGTAAGGCTAGGAGATGACAAGGAGATAGAGGTGGAAGGAAGAGACACAGTTGCCATCAGTTTTGAAGGAGGGAGTGTAAAGCTTCTCCATGACGTTCGCTTTTGTCCCCGGCCTCGCTCATAATCTTTTTGAGCGTGGGACAACTACTCTCGAGGGGTTTCTCCGTTGTGTTTGATGGAGACACATGTTCTATATTTGAGAAAAAAACTCCGGCGAGCTCATAACCACCGTCACGCTGAACGGATAACAACATGTTTTTTTGTTGAGGTTCTCCAGTGATGGGAAAAGCCCACATTGTCTGTGAAGAAAGCAGGGAGGATGCTATGACGTGGCATCGTCGCTATGGCCATTTAAATTATCCAAGCTTAAAGGCATTGGAGATAAAAAGGAATGGTGACGGGGCTCCCTAGTATTGGCCATCCAGATTCGTGCGATGCATGTATACATGGGAAGCATGCACGTACTCCCTTCTTAGCGGGAAGATCTCGGAGGGCCAGTGACGTGTTGCATCATGTGCACATGGATCTCTGTGGACCAATGCACGTAGAGTCACTCGGTGGAAGCAAATATATGTTCCTATTGGTCGATGATTGCTCTCGTATGACCTGGGCTTACTTTCTACAGTTAAAGAGTCAAACATATGAAACCTTTGTGAAGTTTCAAATCTTTGGTGGAGAGGCAAAGCGGAAGAAAGGTTCGCATCATCCGATCGAGATAGAAGGTGAATTTCTATCTCGGGAGTTTATTGAGCACTGCGAGAAGATGGGTATTCAGTGGGAACTCACTCCACCATACACACCACAACTCAACGGCACTGTTGAGCGGAAGAATCGCACTGTGGTGGAGAAGGTTCGTTGCTTGTTGAAGAGCAGCGGGTTGCCATATATCTTTTGGGTGGAGGCAGCTGCAACAACCGTTTATCTGATAAATATCTCCCCAACTGAAGTTTTACACAACAAGACCCCGTATGAAGTCTGGATGGGGGTGAAGCCGAATGTTAGCCACCTGAGAGTGTTTGGATGCCTCGCTTTTGCACAAATTCCTTCGCAGAAGCGTGCTAAGCTTGAAGACAAGTCAGAAAGGTGTGTGTTTGTAGGGTACTGTAGTGAGACAAAGACCTACAAATTATATAATCCCATCACATGCAAGGTTCTGTATAGCCGAGATGCATGTGATGTTTAGAGAGGATGAAAGATGGGATTGGAATACTGTGACTAATAATTCAGCAGCATACACATGGGGTGACCCACTGTTTGACGATGAAGAGCCTGATGAAGCTTGTGATACAAGTGAGGAGAACCATGCACACTCAGTAGATGATCAAGTTCTCTCATCACAATCGACAACAACATCAGAAATAAATTCAAGGAGCCTGCAAGACATGGTTGATGCAACAACTGATAACACACCTCCACGGAAAACACGCCAGCTAAGTGACATATACAATAACTGTTCTTTTGCTTTGAATGTTGTTGACCCATTGTTTTATGAAGAAGTTGTTAAGTCAGTAGGTTGGCAGCAGCTATGGCTGAGGAGATGAGATCAATTCAGCGAAATGAAACTAGGGAGTTGGTGGGTCGACCAACTGAGAAGAAAATCATTGGCTTAAAATGGGTTTACAAGACAAAGTTCAAAGAAAAATGGTGAAATATTAAAGTTGAAGACAAGAATCGTGGCCAAAGGTTATACACGCAGTTTGGGAGTAGATGTTGATGATGTCTTTGCTCCGATGTACGCATGGAAACAATACGTTTTTTGTTTGCTCTGGGAGCTTAGAGGGGATGGGGCTTGTATCATCTTGATATAAAGTCAGCTTTTCTCAATGGAGAGATTACTGAAGAAGTCTTTGTCGAGCAACCAACAGGGTTCGTGGTAGAAGGCAAGGAGGATATGGTGTACAAGCTCAACAAAGCATTGTATGGATTGAAACAGGCCCCAAGGGCCTGGTATAGCAAGATTGACAGATACCTTGTCTTGCAGGGCTTCAAAAGAAGTGACAATGAGCATACATTGTATAAGAAAGTTGAAGAGAGTGGTGATGTTCTTCTGGTGTGCATTTATCTGGACGACATTGTATACTTAAGTTCTTCAATTTCCTTAACTACTGAGTTCAAGACAGAGATGAAGAAGCAGTTCGAAATGACTGATCTTGGGTTATTAAGTTACTTCTTAGGTGTGGAGGTGTTACAAGATGAGAAAGGTGTGTTTGTTTCTCAGAGAAAGTATACATTAGACCTGTTGAAGAATTTTAATATGCAAAATTGCAAGGTAGCTCCAACACCCATGTGCACTAATGAAAAATTCCATAAGAGTGATGGGTCTGGTGACACAGAAGAAGGGAGATATAGATGTCTAGTGGGGAGGTTAATCTACTTAACCCATACTCGACCAAACATCTCATATGTTGTGGGAGTATTATCCAGATTTATGAACAAGCCAACAAGAACTCACTCTGGAGCAGGCAAACGAGTTCTTCGATACCTTGCAGGAACAACAGAATTTGGTCTTTATTATTCACATGAAACTGAATGTAAACTTGAAGGCTTTTCTGATAGCGATTGGGCAGGGAGTCTAGATAATCGAAAGAGTACAACAGGTGTGGTTTTTAGTTTGGGGTCCGCTGCAATTACTTCGATGTCGAAGAAGCAGGAGATCATTGCACTCTCCACAACTGAGGCTGAGTATGTAGCTCTATGCTCAGCAGCTTGTCAATGTTTGTGGCTTAAGAAATTAATGAAAGATTGTGAATTAAGTGCAAGTGATGCGACAGTGATATGGTGTGATAGTAGGTCCGCAATTGCTATAGCTAAGAACCCTCAACATCATGGAAGGACGAAGCACATGGATATCAAGTTTCACTTCATTCGGAGTATGGTTAGTGAAGGAACAATTGCTGTGAAATATTGTGACACTGGCGAGCAAAAGGCAGGCATTCTCACCAAGGCTTTGACAATCAAGAAGCATGAAATGTTCAGAAGAATGCTGGGTGTTTGTAAACTTCAGTCAAGGGGGGAATTTGTTGGAGTTGACTGAAGGTTTGGTGAAAGAGATAGAGGCTGGCGAGCGTAGGGGGAGTGGTCTGAATCTTGTGACCATATTGCTATATCTACAGCACCATGCAGCCCTGTTGTGGATGTCCATGTTTTCGGGTCTCTTTAGTATGAAGAATTAATTATGTTAAGGTAGAAGGATGGTACTAGTAATGGTGATATTATCATGTCGATTACTAAGTTGTTTTTGCAAGTTGTCGTGATGTCTATCTTTTTGATATATGTATCTTAGTTATGTTCTCTAGTAATTAAGAAGAAGAAGAACTAGTTTTTTTGAGTTTATCCTCGTGTCTTTTTGTATCCTTTGTTGTTATCTCTTCTTCTCTAATTTTATTTGATCAGGAAGCACTTGTCTTTATGATGAACAATTTTGCATAATTGTAGTTGTAAGTACTTTTTCTTATAATAAACAACTTGCAAGCACTTGTCTTTGTGATGAACAATTTTGCATAATTGTTGTTGTAAGTACTTTTTCTTATAATAAGCAACTTGCATGTTAGTTGTAAGTAATTTTCTTATGATAAATAATTTACATGTAAGTACCTTGTCACTTGCTAGGTAGTCATATATTTTATTCATATAATTCATTATTATATTTTATTTAAAAGTAATGTTTTTATAGATTAATTGATTATACGCTATTTTTAAGAACCTTGTTATGAGGAGTAGGCTTTACAATTGATGGATACTAAAGTTTTATATACTCTATTATTACTTATGTGAATTCATGATTAAAAAACAGTGATAGTATTATATGTACATGTTTTTAATTATAGATTTTTAGTGTTTATTTTCCTTCCCATGTTAAAATCTCAGTGCGTGTGATTCAAGTTCTATTGAGTTATTTTTATAATCACCACTGAGGTTACGTATACATGGCCAGAGATTCACACTAAAATTTATGGATTATGTATGGTGAGTCCATGATCTTAATTAGAATGAGTATTTGAACACTATTGAATTCTTACAACATGTGACAAGGCGATTAAGTGTTAAGGTTAAATTAATCGTTAGTAAATTAGTAAGTCACATATATTGCATACGATATGGCTAATTCTTGTTCATCATTTAAAAACTAGCTAGTTACTAAGTATTTATTAATATTCACTCTTTTTTTAGATTTGGTTGATAATGTAGGATTAGATGTTGGTGATGATAGAAGGAGGTACTGAGTGGAACATATTTTATCTAGATATCATAAAAATATTATTATTATTAATTTAATCTTACATATTAATATTTTTTTGGAACCACGCTCTTTGCGCTTGTCTCGGATGTGCTTAGCCTAATGTTCAACCACGCTCTCACCTTTGGAATCCTTTTCGGAGTTCCTCTGGGAGTTTATGAGAAAATGTGCCATCTCCAGTATGCAGATGATCTTCTTGTGGTTACTGGTTGGGGGTAGGAGGACCTTCGCATCATCAAATTAATCCTTGTTTTGTTCGAAGGTATTTCTGGGTTGAAAGTTAATTACCATAAAACCTGCCTTTTCTCTTCGGAAAAAAACATGCTTCCGGATGAACATCTTGCTAGAACTTTCAACTGTGTTAGGGGCACTCTTCCTGTGAGTTACCTAGGGATTCCAATTTCTGGTTGTCGACCTTCTCGTCAAGACTGGGAGGAACTTATTTCGAAGATTAGATCAAAATTGCAAACTTGGAAAGCAAAGCTTCTTTCTTTAGGTGGCAGGCTAACATTGGTAAATTCTGTCCTCTCAACCACCCCGAACTACTGGATGTCTATCTTCAAACTTCCCTGCTGGGTGATAAAAGCCATTGATAGGATTCGCAGGGATTTTTTGTGGTCTGGACCTGACATTGATCATCCAAAAATGAGGCTGATAAAGTGGTACAGAACTGTAGACCTCGAAAACAGGGAGGGTGGGGGATTCTGAACCTTGTTGTTTTTAACAATGCATTGTTAGCAAAGTGGTGGTGGAAATTGACTTCTGGGGCCTCCTTGTGCGGAGATAAAATAGTCATGTTCAATTACTCCAACTCTGCTCAAGGTTGGAACCTCCATAGCAAACCTCATAACCGAAGATCCTTCATTTGGAACGGGTTGCTCCACAATCTTCCGGCTTTTCAAGCTGGTGTTTCTTCGGTAGTTGTCAATGGTGAAAAACTTTATTTTGGTTAGATAGGTGGGTGGATAACTGTGCCCCAAAAAATCTGTGGCCATATCTTTTCATTGCCTCGAATAGGCAGTTTGGTACAGTCAAAGAACTCATCCATCTCACCCAGGAGTCCTGGTTCAAATCTGACCATGTTGTGTTAGCGGAGCGAGTCGCAAATCTTGGACTTGTGGTTCACGGAGCTGTAGACACTAAGAAGTGGACCCTTACTTCAAAGCGGCATCTTTTTCATCAAATCTCTTTATAGTTTTTCTCATTCATGGTGGCGTTACAGTAGAATCATCAACTTAATTTGGAACTCCCGTGCCGAAGAAAAATCATTATGTTTAAGCGGCTCGTGTAGGATAATAGTATTCTTACTCCGAGCAATCTACATCGCTAGAGGTCTGCAATAAACTTCCGACGACTACTTATGTGTTATGCAATGCGGATATTGAAACTGTGGACCATTTGTTCCTCTTGTGTCCTTTTGTTGTTAGATTGTGGGCTTTCCTTGCAGCTCACTTTCATTTTCCACCCCCTCCTCGCTCTGTTAAAGAATTGTGGGGGAGCTGGCGAGCTCTTATTCCAAAACCCTTCAAGGATGTCGTGGACCTTGTTATTAGATCATTACTGTGGAATGTTTGGTTTGAGAGAAATGCTCGAATTTTTAACAATGCTTATTCTGTTCATCGGTCTGTGCTGTTGAAAGTTATTTATATGTTCTTGTCTTAAATAAATGCAGTGCCAGATGCCAAAAAAGCAAAATTGGAAGGGTATGTGTCTACGGCCAAGCATAGTCTGCAGTTCCTTGGTGGACAGACAGGGGTTGACATTGTTCCTACGGAAGAGTTCCTCTTGACGATGTGGCCTCCAATTGCTCTTTTTGGGCCTAAGTGACCTGTTCTTCAGTGTTGTTTGTTTTTGGTCTTTTGTTTGTATTTTTCTATTGACTCTCTTGTACTTTTCAGTTGCTCTCTCTCCACTTCTTGTGATGTTTTGTTTGTTTTGTTTTTTTCTACTTTTTTTAATGCATGTGGTTAATCCACTTTATTCCAACAAAAAAAAAAATTGGAACTAAACTATAATATCTGAGTTGTTTCAAAAATTAGCTATTCATCAAAATGAATTTATTTGACTAGCGTGACATTTTTTTATTCTCACTAATATCTTAAACTATTTCAGTGCATATTGGTATCTAAATATGTAAAGCATTTTATTATAATTAGTAATGATCCTAATATATACTATAGATAATCCTTATTAATTTGTGGTCATTACATATAAGTCCCAAATCCGTATATTTTTTACACATTTATTACTTTTTTTGGGTATATATATGTATATATAATCAGTTCCAAATCCGGATTAAAAACGGAATGTCACAATATTGTTGGGCAATAGTCAGTCAAATGGTAAACTGTTGTTATAATACACATTTAGCCAACCTCAAATATATAGCTTCTTGTTGTTATTGTGTGTATATATATAAATATAATAAGTCTCAAATTTGGGTAAAAAAAAAACAAGAGAAATATAATCATTTTATGTAACTGTTGTTAAACGTTTGTTATACTCCATCCGTTCTTTTTTATTTGTTGTGATTAACCGAATCTCACATACGAAGAAATAGTTATTTCACAAAATTTTATAAAAAATTAGTTATCTTTTTAAAACTACCCATAATTTATATTTTTACATTTCTCTCATATTTAGTTTAAAAAAAAATTGAATAGATTGTCAAGGGTAATTTTGAAAAAAAAAATAACAAAATGCTTATTGATGTTAGAAAATGACAAATAAAAAAATATAGATTTGTGACAAATAAAAAAGAACAGAGTGAGTAATACACATGAAGTGGACCACAAATAGCTTATTATTGTTGTTATTTGTTGTGTGTGTGTGTATATATATAGAGTCCAACGAAGAAACATAAGATAATAGAATATTTCATTAATTTGAATATCAGTAGTACATCTCTTGATAACTTAGTACGTTACTTAATCTCATGCAACAATACAACAATATTTTATATAAATATATGTAAATATAAATGCCATGCATGCACGTAGACTTAAAAGAGTCTTTTAGTAGTAATCCAAATTGTTCTCTATAATCCACCACCACCGCCAGCTCCGCCGCCAAATCCTCCACCACCACCTGCTCCGGCACCAACCCCAACTCCTCCTCCAGCTCCATTACCACCTCCAAACCCTCCTCCGGCACCAGCACCGCCACCACCACCAAGACCTCCTCCAGCACCACCACCACCACCTAATCCACCACCAAGAAATGTCTCCTTCTCAAGCATTAATTCTAGCCTCCACAATCCCAACAATCATAAGCACTGCCATTGCCATGAATCCCAACACTCCCAAACACTTAACAAACTTCCCCATTGTATTATATTATATGATTTCTAACTAGCTTCCACAACCTGCACACTCTTTCTCAAGCTCTCAACTTAATTCATGTATAATGCTTCAATACCTCTTGCTCTTTTATAGACCTTGAATTTAATGCTAGTAGTTAGAAACATCTCTCTCTTTAATTTCCCCAACAATACCATATATTTGAGTACAAGCCCAGAAAGTCTACCCTTAGACTTTGGAGAGCTAGCTCTAAAATTAAGCACAATTACACGTTATCTTTAATGCTAATTTCTCTCAAGTACTCTGTACTCTCAACTAACCCAGATTCTTTTCTTTTTCAGCTTTTTCCATGATATGCGTACATACATACATACATATATATATATATATACTATTAATTTCCCCTTTTTTTCACCATTAATTTACTCTTTCTCTTTTTCTTTTTCAATTCTATTGAATGCATGCTTCTTAAGAAAATAGGCAAGAGGAAATGAATTGGATAAAAGACACTATTTATTAGGCAATTAAAAGGTTTTCCATATGAAGAGTTTTTCTATTTTATTTTATTTTATTTTATTTTCTTTGAGAAAGACGACAAGCGCCAGAATCCAAGGACGAACACGTGGGGAGCAGCACTCACCACCGA
Source organism: Dioscorea cayenensis subsp. rotundata (assembly GCF_009730915.1). Lineage (NCBI taxonomy): Eukaryota > Viridiplantae > Streptophyta > Magnoliopsida > Dioscoreales > Dioscoreaceae > Dioscorea > Dioscorea cayenensis. The sequence continues at coordinate 21,222,575 of NC_052476.1, read as the reverse complement.
ACCATACCCTCACCTTGCACGAGATAGGGATCGAACTCGGGGAGCCATGCTCGACACTCGAGGCGAACACCCTACATAAAGGACCCGATGCTAATAGACCAAATGGTCATGAGCTCTATTTTATTTTATGGAAACAAATTTTTACGGTGAGTTAATCAATAATAATATTTACTGCGCTTTATACTTTCTAACCATAACTTTACTTTGTCCAACCACCAGTCCCTGGACTTTCCAACTATACTTTCCAACCATACTTATCCATACTTTCCAACCATAAACTCTAGCCCGTCATTGTCCTTAATTTTGCTTGATCCTTTGTATCACTTAATTTTCACGCTTTTTCTTCGTCATGTATGTATATTGATTGACCAAATGTGCAAAAGATCATGCTTCATAAGAGCATAAAAGTAATTACATCTTTACGTACAGAAAACACAGCAATGCAATGCATGAGAAACTACAAAAATTTCATTGTAAAAGATGGCAAAGAAGCCAAAGAAGAACAGGAACATTGCATCAGTATGAGCTCTGATGTACATTGCTTTCATTAATTCATACTGTGTAATTTTGTTGATGTTCTTTGGCAACAAAACAGAGACAAGTACTGAAAAAAATAAAACAGATGAAAAAAAGTCCAAAAACTAACGGCGTGACGCACAAAGGAAATCGATGCATTCGTGTTTGCATCATGAGTTCAAAAATTTCAATCCAAAATTCTGAATCCAACCTTGAAATTTGCACCCCTGCACGGCTGCACCGGTAACATTTGTCTTTGCAAATCTTTTAACTTTTCTAGTAGTTCTTGGAATGTTGGCCAACAACTTGGCTCGCTATTGATGAAAAAAGTAATCGCAAGCTCAGATAAACAATATTGTCGGAGTTGTTTTAAAAAAATTAGTTATTCATCAAAAATGAATTTATTTTGATTAGTGTGATATTTTTTATTCTTTTATTTCACTAAAGTCTTGAACTATTTCTATGAATATTTGTATCTAAATATGTAGAGTATTTAATTTTATTATAATTAGTAATGACCTTCATATTTTAATTTCGGTCATTACATAATAAGTCCCAAATCCGAATAAGAAAAAAAAGAACATGGTGAACAATTGACACTCTGACTCAGCTGTTAAACTTTTGTTATAATACACACGTAGCTAACCTCAGATAGCTTTTATTGTTGTTGTAGTTGTGTATATTTATAAATATAATGAGTACCAAATCCAGATGAGGGGAGAAATGTCACCGTTTTTAGACAACTAAAAAAACTTTTGTGATAATACAACATGTACCAGCCTCAAATAGTATGTTATTATTGTTGAGATTGTTGGGTATATATATATATATATATATATATATATATATTTCTTTAGAGTACAATGAAGAAACATAAGACAATAGATTATTTCATTAAGGTGAATATCAGTAATACATCTGTTGATATATATATATATATATAGTTTGGTACATAACTCACTCTCATGCAACAAATACAACAGCCTTATATATAAATATATGTAACTATATATATAGATGC
>NC_052476.1:21158936-21220038 GCF_009730915.1 Dioscorea cayenensis subsp. rotundata | reverse complement strand
TATATATATAGTTACATATATTTATATATAAGGCTGTTGTATTTGTTGCATGAGAGTGAGTTATGTACCAAACTATATATCAACAGATGTATTACTGATATTCACCTTAATGAAATAATCTATTGTCTTATGTTTCTTCATTGTACTCTAAAAGAAAATATATATATATATATATATATATATATATACCCAACAATCTCAACAATAATAACATACTATTTGAGGCTGGTACATGTTGTATTATCACAAAAGTTTTTTTAGTTGTCTAAAAACGGTGACATTTCTCCCCTCATCTGGATTTGGTACTCATTATATTTATAAATATACACAACTACAACAACAATAAAAAGCTATCTGAGGTTAGCTACGTGTGTATTATAACAAAAAGTTTAACAGCTGAGTCAGAGTGTCAATTGTTCACCATGTTCTTTTTCTTATTCGGATTTGGGACTTATTATGTAATGACCGAAATTAAAAATATGAAGGTCATTACTAATTATAATAAAAATTAAATACTCTACATATTTAGATACAAATATTCATAGAAATAGTTCAAGACTTTAGTGAAATAAAAGAATAAAAAATATCACACTAATCAAATAAATTCATTTTGATGAATAACTAATTTTTAAAACAACTCCGACAATATTGTTTATCTGAGCTTGCGATTACTTTTTTCATCAATAGCGAGCCAAGTTGTTGGCCAACATTCCAAGAACTACTAGAAAAGTTAAAAGATTTGCAAAGACAAATGTTACCAGTGCAGCCGTGCAGGGGTGCAAATTTCAAGGTTGGATTCAGAATTTTGGATTGAAATTTTTGAACTCATGATGCAAACACGAATGCATCGATTTCCTTTGTGCGTCACGCGGTTAGTTTTTGGACTTTTTTTCATCTGTTTTATTTTTTTCAGTACTTGTCTCTGTTTTGTTGCCAAAGAACATCAACAAAATTACACAGTATGAATTAATGAAAGCAATGTACATCAGAGCTCATACTGATGCAATGTTCCTGTTCTTCTTTGGCTTCTTTGCCATCTTTTACAATGAAATTTTTGTAGTTTCTCATGCATTGCATTGCTGTGTTTTCTGTACGTAAAGATGTAATTACTTTTATGCTCTTATGAAGCATGATCTTTTGCACATTTGGTCAATCAATATACATACATGACGAAGAAAAAGCGTGAAAATTAAGTGATACAAAGGATCAAGCAAAATTAAGGACAATGACGGGCTAGAGTTTATGGTTGGAAAGTATGGATAAGTATGGTTGGAAAGTATAGTTGGAAAGTCCAGGGACTGGTGGTTGGACAAAGTAAAGTTATGGTTAGAAAGTATAAAGCGCAGTAAATATTATTATTGATTAACTCACCGTAAAAATTTGTTTCCATAAAATAAAATAGAGCTCATGACCATTTGGTCTATTAAAGATCGGGTCCCCTCATGTAGGGTGCTGCTCGCCGAGATGTCGAGAGACGGGCTCCCCGAGTCTCGATCCCTATCTCGCTAGCGAGTGAGATTGCTCGGTAGCGAGTGCGCTCCCCACGCTGTTCGTCCCCTGGATTCTCAGGGGCTATCGCCTTTTCTCGAAAAGAAAATAAAATAAAATAAAAATAAAATAGAAAAAAACTCTTCATATGGAAAAACCTTTTTAATTGCCTAATAAATAGTGTCTTTTATCCAATTCATTTCCTCTTGCCTATTTTCTTAAGAAGCATGCATTCAATAGAATTGAAAAGAAAAAGAGAGAAAGAGTAAATTAATGGTGAAAAAAGGGGAAATTAATAGTATATATATATATATATGTATGTACGCATATCATGGAAAAGCTGAAAAAGAAAGAATCTGGGTTAGTTGAGAGTACAGAGTACTTGAGAGAAATTAGCATTAAAGATAACGTGTAATTGTGCTTAATTTTAGAGCTAGCTCTCCAAAGTCTAAGGGTAGACTTTCTGGGCTTGTACTCCAAATATATGGTATTGTTGGGGAAATTAAAGAGAGAGATGTTTCTAACTACTAGCATTAAATTCAAGGTCTATAAAAGAGCAAGAGGTATTGAAGCATTATACATGAATTAAGTTGAGAGCTTGAGAAAGAGTGTGCAGGTTGTGGAAGCTAGTTAGAAATCATATAATATAATACAATGGGGAAGTTTGTTAAGTGTTTGGGAGTGTTGGGATTCATGGCAATGGCAGTGCTTATGATTGTTGGGATTGTGGAGGCTAGAATTAATGCTTGAGAAGGAGACATTTCTTGGTGGTGGATTAGGTGGTGGTGGTGGTGCTGGAGGAGGTCTTGGTGGTGGTGGCGGTGCTGGTGCCGGAGGAGGGTTTGGAGGTGGTGGTGGAGCTGGAGGAGGAGTTGGGGTTGGTGCCGGAGCAGGTGGTGGTGGAGGATTTGGCGGCGGAGCTGGCGGTGGTGGTGGATTATAGAGAACAATTTGGATTACTACTAAATGACTCTTTTAAGTCTACGTGCATGCATGGCATTTATATTTACATATATTTATATAAAATATTGTTGTATTGTTGCATGAGATTAAGTAACGTACTAAGTTATCAAGAGATGTACTACTGATATTCAAATTAATGAAATATTCTATTATCTTATGTTTCTTCGTTGGACTCTATATATATACACACACACACAACAAATAACAACAATAATAAAGTTTATTTGTCATGTCACTTCATGTGTATTACTCACTGCTTCTTTTTATTCATACAAATCTATATTTTTATTTGCTATCGTTTCTAACATCGATAAAGATTTTTGTTATCAAAATTACCCTGACAATCTATTCAATTTTTTTAAAACTAAATATGAGAGAAATGTAAAAAAATATAAATTATGGGTAGTTTTAAAAAGATAACTAATTTTTTATAAAATTTTGTGAAATAACTATTTCTTCGTATGTGAGATTCGGTTAATCACTAACAAATAAAAAGAACGAATGGAGTATAACAAACGCTTTAACAATGATTACATAAAATGATTATATTTCTCTTGTACCCAAATTTGAGACTTATTATATTTATATATATACACACAATAACAACAAGAAGCTATATATTTGAGGTTGGCTAAATGTGTATTATAACAACAGTTTACCATTTGACTGACTATTGCCCAACAATATTGTGACATTCCGTTTTTTTAATCCGGATTTGGAACTGATTATATATACATATATATACCCAAAAAAGTAATAAATGTGTAAAAATATACGGATTTGGGACTTATATGTAATGACCACAAATTAATAAGGATTATCTATAGTATATATTAGGATCATTACTAATTATAATAAAATGCTTTACATATTTAGATACCAATATGCACTGAAATAGTTTAAGATATTAGTGAAAAAAAAAGAATAAAAAATGTCACGCTAGTCAAATAAATTCATTTTGATGAATAGCTAATTTTTGAAACAACTCAGATATTATAGTTTAGTTCCAATTTTTTTTTTTGTTGGAATAAAAGTGGATTAACCACATGCGTTAAAAAAAGTAGAAAAACAAAACAAACAAAACATCACAAGAAGTGGAGAGAGAGCAACCGAAAAGTACAAGAGAGTCAATAGAAAAATACAAACAAAAGACCAAAAACAAACAACACTGAAGAACAGGTCACTTAGGCCCAAAAAGAGCAATTGGAGGCCACATCGTCAAGAGGAACTCTTCCGTAGGAACAATGTCAACCCCTCATCGTCCACCAAGGAACTGCAGACTATGCTTGGCCGTGAGACACATACTCCTTCCAATTTTGCTTTTTGGCATCCGCACCGCATTTATTTAAGACAAGAACATATAAATAACTTTCAACGAAAGACGAATCGATGAATGTAATAAGCATTGTTAAAAAAATTCGAGCATTTCTCTCAAAACCAAACATTCCACAAGAATGATCTAATAACAAGGTCCACGACATCCTTTGAAGGGTTTTTGGAATAAGAGCTCGCCAGACTCCCCACAATTCTTTAACGAGAGCGAGGAGGGTGGAAAAATGAAAGTGAGTCGCAAGGAAAGCCCACAATCTAACAACAAAAGGACACAAGAGGAACAAATGGTCCACGCTTCAATATCCGCATTGCATAACACATAAGTAGCTGTCGGAAGTTTATTGCAGCCTCTAGCAGCGAGATTGCTCAGAGTAAGAATACTATTATCCTACACGAGCCAGTTAAACATAATGATTTTCTTCGGGCACGGGGAGTTCCAAATTAAGTTGATGATTCTACAGGTAACGCCACCATGAATGAGAAAACTATAAAGAGATTTGACAGAAAAGATGCCGTTTGAAGTAAGGGTCCACTTCTTAGTGTCTACAGCTCCGTGAACCACAAGTCCAAGATTTGCGACTCGCTCCGCTAACACAACATGGTCAGATTTGAACCAGGACTCCTGGGTGAGATGGATGAGTTCTTTGACTGTACCAAACTGCCTATTCGAGGCAATGAAAAGATATGGCCACAGATTTTTTGGGGCACAGTTATCCACCCACCTATCTAACCAAAATAAAGTTTTTTCACCATTGACAACTACCGAAGAAACACCAGCTTGAAAAGCCGGAAGATTGTGGAGCAACCCTGCTCCAAAATGAAGGATCTTCGTTATGAGGTTTGCTATGGAGGTTCCAACCTTGAGCAGAGTTGGAGTAATTGAACATGACTATTTTATCTCCGCATGAGGAGGCCCCGAGTCAATTTCCACCACCACTTTGCTAACAATGCATTGTTAAAAACAACAAGGTTCGTAATCCCCCACCCTCCCTGCTTTTCGAGGTCTGCAGCCTGCACCACTTTATCGACCCTCATTTTTTGGATGATCAATGTCGGTCCGAACCACAAAAAATCCCTCCCGAATCCTATCAATGGCTTTTTATCACCCAGCAGGAAGTTTGAAGATAGACATCCAAAGAGTTCGGGGTGGTTGAGAGGACGAAATTTACCAATGTTAGCCTCGCCACCCTAAAAGAAAGAAGCTTTTGCTTTCCAAGTTTGCAATTTTGATCTAATCTTCGAAATAAGTTCCTCCCAGTCTTGACGAGAAGGTCGACAACCGTAAAATTGGAATCCCTAGGTAACTCACAGGAAGAGTGCCCCTAACACAGTTGAAAGTTCTAGCAAGATGTTCATCCGGAAGCATGTTTTTCCAAGAGAAAAAGGCGGGTGTTTTATGGTAATTAACTTTCAACCCAGAAATACCTTCGAACAAAACAAGGATTAATTTGATGATGCGAAGGTCCTCCTACCCCCCAACAGTAACCACAAGAAGATCATCTGCATACTGGAGATGGCACATTTTCTCATAAACTCCCAGAGGAACTCCGAAAAGGATTCCAAAGGTGAGAGCGTGGTTGAACATTAGGCTAAGCACATCCGAGACAAGCGCAAAGAGCGTGGTTCCAAAAATATTAATATGTAAGATTAAATTAATAATAATAATATTTTATGATATCTAGATAAAATATGTTCCACTCAGTACCTCCTTCTATCATCACCAACATCTAATCCTACATTATCAACCAAATCTAAAAAGAGTGAATATTAATAAATACTTAGTAACTAGCTAGTTTTTAAATGATGAACAAAGAAATTAGCCATATCGTATGCAATATATGTGACTTACTAATTTACTAACGATTAATTTAACCTTAACACTTAATCGCCTTGTCACATGTTGTAAGAATTCAATAGTGTTCAAATACTCATTCTAATTAAGATCATGGACTCACCATACATAATCCATAAATTTTTAGTGTGAATCTCTGGCCATGTATACGTAACCTCAGTGGTGATTATAAAAAAATAACTCAATAGAACTTGAATCACACGCACTGAGATTTTTAACATGGGAAGGAAAATAAACACTAAAAATCTATAATTAAAAACATGTACATATAATACTATCACTGTTTTTAATCATGAATTCACATAAGTAATAATAGAGTATATAAAACTTTAGTATCCATCAATTGTAAAAGCCTACTCCTCATAACAAGGTTCTTAAAAATAGCGTATAATCAATTAATCTATAAAAAAACATTACTTTTTTAAATAAAAATATAATAATGAATTATATGAATAAAATATATGACTACCTAGCAAGTGACAAGGTACTTACATGTAAATTATTTATCATAAGAAAATTACTTACAACTAACATGCAAGTTGCTTATTATAAGAAAAAGTACTTACAACAACAATTATGCAAAATTGTTCATCACAAAGACAAGTGCTTGCAAGTTGTTTATTATAAGAAAAAGTACTTACAACTACAATTATGCAAAATTGTTCATCATAAAGACAAGTGCTTCCTGATCAAATAAAATTAGAGAAGAAGAGATAACAACAAAGGATACAAAAGACACAGGATAAACTCAAAAAACTAGTTCTTCTTCTTCTTAATTACTAGAGAACATAACTAAGATACATATATCAAAAGATAGACATCACGACAACTTGCAAAACAACTTAGTACTGACATGATAATATCACCATTACTAGTACCATCCTTCTACCTTAACATAATTAATTCTTCATACTAAAGAGACCCGAAAACATGGACATCCACAACAGGGCTGCATGGTGCTGTAGATATAGCAATATGGTCACAAGATTCAGACCACTCCCCCTACGTCAGCAGCCTATCTCTTCAGCCAAACCTTCAGTCAACTCCAACAAATTCCCCCCTTGACTGAAGTTTACAAACACCCAGCATTCTTCTGAACATTTCATGCTTCTTGATTGTCAAAGCCTTAGTGAGAATGCTCGCTTTTTGCTCGCTCGAGTGTCACAATATTTCACGACGAATTGTTCCTTCACTAACCATACTCCGAATGAAGTGAAACTTGATATCCATGTGCTTCAGTCCTTCCATGATGTTGAGGGTTCTTAGCTATAGCAATTATGCGGACCTACTATCACACCATATCACCTAGTCGCATCACTTGCACTTAATTCACAATCTTTCATTAATTTCTTAAGCCACAAACATTGACAAGTGCTCGAGCATGAGAGCTACATACTCACCTCGGTTGTGGAGAGTGCAATCGATCTCCCACGCTTCGACATCCAAGTAATTGCAGCGGACCCCAAACTAAAAAACCACACCGTTGTACTCTTTCGATTATCTAGACTCCGCCTCATATCGCTATCGGAAAAAGCCTTCAAGTTTTACATTCGGGTTTTCATGTGAATAATAAAGACCAAATTCTGTTGTTCCTGCAAGGTATCGAAGAACTCGTTTGCCTGCTCCAGAGTGAGTTCTTGTTGGCTTGTTCATAAATCTGGATAATACTCCCACAACATATGAGATGTTTGGTCGAGTATGGGTTAAGTAGATTAACCTCCCCACTAGACATCTATATCTCCCTTCTTACGTGTCACCGGACCCATCACTCTTATGGAATTTTTTCATTAGTGCACATGGGTGTTGGAGTACCTTGCAATTTTTGCATATTAAAATTCTTCAACGGGTCTAATGTATACTTTCTCTGAGAAACAAACACACCTTTCTCATCTTGTAACACCTCCACACCTAAGAAGTAACTTAATAACCCAAGATCAGTCATTTCGAACTGCTTCTTCATCTCTGTCTTGAACTCAGTAGTTAAGGAAATTGAAGAACTTAAGTATACAATGTCGTCCAGATAAATGCACACCAGAAGAACATCACCACTCTCTTCAACTTTCTTATACAATGTATGCTCATTGTCACTTCTTTTTGAAAGCCCCAGCAAGACAAAGGTATCGTCAATCTCGTTATACCAGCCCTTGAGGGCTGCTTTTCAATCCATACAATGCTTTGTTGAGCTTGTACACCATATCCTCCTTGCCTTCTACCACGAACCACTGTTGGTTGCTCGACAGAAAGACTTCTTTCGAGTAATCTCTCCATTGAGAAAAAGTCGACTTTTATATCAAGATGATACAGCTATCCCTCTAAGCTCCCAGAGCAAACAAAAAACGTATTGTTTCCATGCGTGCTACTGGAGCAAAGACATCATCAACATCTACTCCCAGCTGCTGTGTATAACCTTTGGCCACGATTCTTGTCTTCAACTTTAATATTTCTACCATTTTCTTTGAACTTTTGTCTTGTAAACCCATTTTTAAGCCAATGATTTTTCTTCTCGGGTTAGTGTCGACCCACCAACTCCCTAGTTTCATTTCGCTGAATTGATCTCATCTCCTCAGCCATAGCTGCTTGCCAACCTACTGACTTAACAACTTCTTCATAAAACAATGGGTCAACAACATTCAAAGCAAAGAACTGAGTTTATTGTATATGTCACTTAGTCGCGTGTTTTCCTTGGAGGTGTGTTATCAGTTGTTGCATCAACCATGTCTTGCAGGCTCCTTGAATTTATTTCTGATGTTGTTGTCGATTGTGATGAGAGAACTTGATCATCTACTGAGTGTGCAGTGGTTCTCCCTCACTTGTATCACAAGCTTCATCAGGGCTCTTCATCGTCAAACAGTGGGTCACCCCATGTGTATGCTGCTGAATTATTAGTCACAGTATTCCAATCCCATCTTTCATCCTCTCTAAACATCACATGCATCTCGGCTATACAGAACCTTGCATGTGATGGGATTATATAATTTGTAGGTCTTTGTCTCACTACAGTACCCTACAAACACACACCTTTCTGACTTGTCTTCAAGCTTAGCACGCTTCGCAAGGAATTTGTGCAAAAAGCGAGGCATCCAAACACTCTCGGTGGCTAACATTCGCTTCACCCCCATCCGCACTTTCATACGGGGTCTTGTTGTGTAAAACTTCAGTTGGGGAGATATTTATCAGATAAACGGTTGTTGCAGCTGCCTCCACCCAAAAGATATATGGCAACCCGCTGCTCTTCAACAAGCAACGAACCTTCTCCACCACAGTGCGATTCTTCCGCTCAACAGTGCCGTTGAGTTGTGGTGTGTATGGTGGAGTGAGTTCCCACTGAATACCCATCTTCTCGCAGTGCTCAATAAACTCCCGAGATAGAAATTCACCTTCTCTATCTGATCGGATGATGCGAACCTTTCTTCCAGTTTGCCTCTCCACCAGCATTTGAAACTTCACAAAGGTTTCATATGTTTGACTCTTTAACTGTAGAAAGTAAGCCCAGGTCATACGAGAGCAATCATCGACCAATAGGAACATATATTTTGCTTTCCACCGAGTGACTCATGCATTGGTCCACGAGATCCATGTGCACATGATGCAACACGCCATCTGGCCCTCCGAGATCTTCCCCTGCTAAGAAGGGAGTACGTGCATGCTTCCCATGTATACATGCATCGCACGAATCTGGATGGCCAATACTAGGGAGCCCCGTCACCATTCCTTTTATCTCCAATGCCTTTAAGCTTGGATAATTTAAATGGCCATAGCGCTGATGCCACGTCATAGCATCCTCCTGTTTCTTCACAGCAATGTGGGCTTTCCCATCGCTGGAGAACCTCAACAAAAACATGTTGTTATCCGTTCGCCTGACGGTGGTTATGAGCTCGCCGGAGTTTTTCTCAAATATAGAACATGTGTCTCCATCAAACATAACAGAGAAACCCCTCGAGAGTAGTTGTCCCACGCTCAAAAGATTATGAGCAAGGCCAGGGACAAACTGAACGTCATGGAGAAGCTTTACACTCCCTCCTTCAAAACTGATGGCAACTGTGTCTCTTCCTTCCACCTCTATCTCCTTGTCATCTCCTAGCCTTACCTTGAGCTTCTGGGATTCATCAAGCTCAGTGAAATAGCTCTTCTCTCCGATCATATGATTAGAACAACCTGAGTCGATGATTTACACCGAGTTCACTGGACTCTCTCCTTCATTAAGCACCATAAAGCAGATTACTCACTTCCCTTTTCCTTCTCTTCGCCACCATTGAAGCTCCTTGCTCCGCGGTTTTGTCTCTAGACCAGCGGTTTGCTTTTAATATGACCCGAACTTCTTGCGTGGTGATGACACTTTGGATGATGCTTTTTGAATGCTCTCTGCTCACTACTTTGTTGTGTCTTCATTTCTGCTCCCTTCCTCTTCCTCGTCCAAAAACCTACAGCGAACCTCTTCAGCGACCTCTCGAAGGTGTTTTGTCGACATCCTTCAAAGATGATAGCTCATTCCTCACATGAAGAGCCTTCTCATCTCCTTGATCAGACCGGTGATCAACGGCTTCATGAGAGGATAGGGAGCAATGAGCTGATCTAGTGTAAGCTTAGTAATATCACGCGACTCCTCGATGGCGGCCATCCCACGTGATTATACTTAGCTCCCATGCTTCTTAGGATTTTTCCCACTACCATCGCCATGCTGAGATTGTATCACCAAGAGACTTCATCTGATTCACTAGCTCCCCGACTCGGGTTACATAATCTTGAACACGCTCACCATTCTTGATGCGCAAATTCTCAAAATCTTGCCAGAATGACTGAAGCTTCACAGCCATAGTCTTCGAATCACCTTGATACAACCTTTTCAGCTTGTCCCAAGCCTCCTTGGATGAACCTATTGTTTCAATGCGTGAGAACAGTGGCCGAATTACTGCTTGTTGAATCAGGTAGAGAGCCTTGGCATCTCGTTTTTTGTTCTCCTTCGTCTTGGCTTCATCTTCTTTCTCCGGAACACCCTTTTCAATAAGATCCCAAAGGTCTTGAGCTCGAAAGAGAGTCGTCATCATGATACTCCATTGACGGTGAGCCTTCTCCGTTAAACACCGGCATAGGTGGGAGTCCATTTGAAGCCATCAACAAGACTTGTTCAAGAGGTTGTGAGATATGGGAAATAAACTGGAAAAGAGGAAGCAAAGCAAATAACTCTGATACCACTGATCAAATAAAATTAGAGAAGAAGAGATAACAACAAAGGATACAAAAGACACAGGATAAACTCAAAAAACTAGTTCTTCTTCTTCTTCTTCTTACTAGAGAACATAACTAAGATACATATATCAAAAGATAGACATCACGACAACTTGCAAAACACTTAGTACTGACATGACAATATCACCATTACTAGTACCATCCTTCTACCTTAACATAATTAATTCTTCATACTAAAGAGACCCGAAAACATGGACATCCGACAAAGGGGTTTGCATGGTGTCGTAGATATAGCAATATGGTCATAAGATTGCGACCACTCCCCCTACGTCGCGACCTATCTCTTCAACCAAACCTTCGATCAACTCCAACACTTCCAACAACCATACAACGTTGTTCATTATGAGAAAAAGTACTTATAACCATAGATCTATAGTCAAAACCGAGTAGGACCGGACCAGGGATTAATTGAGTCTATTTGGTTCAATCTACAAAACGGTTGAATAAAAATCGGTCTTGAACCGGATGAACTGGGTTGATTTAACCGTGAACCGGATCGGTTCACATGGTTTTCAACAATAGTAAAAAGAGTTATATCGTAAGAAATTAAGATGTCATGAAATGAGACTTTTACTATTTCCTAGTTCTCTCTCCTTTTGTTACTCCATCTCAGACTCATCTCTATTTTTTCCTCTATTCCTTTCTCACCCTCTCCTTCTTGGGAGACAACGATCGCTCCAAGTTTCACAACCGTATCATATATAGATTTAGTTATTTGAGCTTTCAAGCATAAAAATGTGATCAAATCACATATTATATGATTTGTGACTTCTCAGCTTGATGTTGAATCACAGGCTGATTGCAGCACTTTCTAGGCCATATCAAATGAAAGACTTCTTTGATTGCATCCAGCATAAGCTCAGGATGGTCTTCAATGTGTGCATGGTCATGTTTGAATAATATTTGATTTAAAACTCATCCTAGCTATAATCTACAAAATATGGAGACCAATGAATTTGAAACACATATAATTTCTTCGATAAAAAGTGATAATTAATTGTCAAAGATCAGACCTTCCTTGCATAACCACTGATCAAAGAATGAGAATCAGCTGGCAGAGATGAACTAGTATTTTTCGGAAACTGATCCATAAAGACGTACATTGGTTCAGGAAAACATTTTTAAGATGTTTGTCAGAAAAAATGAAAGAGGTTGAAGAGATGCTAACATGCATTCCAAAATACGGTTAGGTATTGAGTACATATGTTCTCTGCCATAGTTTACATTCCAAAATCCGAAGCAAATTAAACGACATGTTGGCACTTCAGAAGTGTAACAAATTGGTAGGAGTTCAATTCCCAAGTTAACTACTGAAGGATGATTGCCAGAAAGAAAAAAGAAAATGAAGATCTTATTTTTCTGTTGTTTGATATTTGATGTATTTTCTGTTTTATATCATCATATTTTTGTTTATGGTCATGCAGGTAATTCTTGTGGAACTGTGCATCATGCTCTTAGGTATGGCTAGTAAGTTCTATCTTAAGTTATTTATTCTATAGGAGCTGCAATTGATTTGAATTAAATTTATATATAATTCGATTTAAGCAATGTCAATCCTTCAGAACATAACATGTAATAAACGTCTCTTCTGCATGAAATTTCTTGATATTTATTGAATTCAATGGCTCAATGGTCCTTGTGTTTTGATTGATGGCTTTGTGAAATCAAATTATTTGAAATATTTCTCCTTCTGTTGCAATTTATGTGTGTAACAAAAGCTTCATGATGTTGATGTTGATCACCTCTTAAAAGTTGCATTGGAATGTTTTATTTCAGAGCTGTTATCTAAATGCATTATTTGGCAAGCGAAAGGTATGAATTATCTTCAACATCGCAACCCGCTTATCATTCATCATGGTTGGGAAATCCTTAACCTTACCACCTTTTAATAATGCCTTGCTGGGCAGATGGTGGTAGAAAATTATCGGTGATCGTCAGTGGTGCGGCGAGTTGGTCTTCCGTGCTAATTATTTTCGAAATTTTCCTGCTTGGAACCTTTACCACAAGCACTGTGCTAGAAGGTCCTTTTTCTGGAATGGTATTCTCCAGCTTTTTACCCGCCTTTCGCAAAAATACTACCCCCTATCATTCGTGATGGTGCTTCTAAGTTGTTTTGGCTTGATAGCTGGGTTGAGGGAGAGCTCCGGCGGATATCTGGCCAAATCATTTCCAATTAACCAATCTTAAGAACTGCACCATCAAGGAGTTTGCAAGCACGAGAGAAAATATATATAATAAAAGTAGTGTATTTAGACATTATCAAATCCCTCTACTTCATCACTTGATTTTGCTGCAAAGTGTAGTACTCTGTTATCAGTTAATAAAGGAGTGTAACTGGAACATGATAATTTACCGACGACACATGATTTTGGCTTGAAAAACACACGAAATTGATCAGTTGTGACGATGATCATCGGCAAACAAATTGATGCTGTTATAGACCTTTATATTCTTTAATTGTAATCAGTTCAGAGATTCATAAGAAGAGTACTTGTCTGTATTTTGTTGCCAAAGAACATCATCAAATTAAATTATACAGTATGAATGAAAGCACTGTACATCAGAGTTCATACTGGTGCAATGTTCATGTTGTTTTTAACCTTCTTTAACTTCCATCGTTTTTACAATGAAATCTTTGTAGTTTCTCATGCATTGCATTGCTGTGTTTTCTGTACGTAAAATGTAATTATTTTTTTATGCCCTTTTGAAGCATGATCTTTTGCACAAGTGGCCAATATATATATAGATATTATATTTATATATAATACATACATGACAAAGAAAAAGCGTGAAAACTAAGTGATACAAAGGAATAATTCAAGTAAAATTAAGGACAACAACGGATTAGAAATTATGGTTGGAAAGCATGGAAAGTATGGTTAAGTATGGTTGGAAAGTATAGTTGAAAAGTTCAGGAACAGGAAATGAAGTTATGGTTGGAAAATATGAAACACAGTAAATATTATTATTAATTAACTCACTAAAAATTTGTTGCCATAAAATACAATAAAAAACTCTGCGTAGAAGGAATTTTAATTGCCATATAAATGTTGCTTTTTATCCAATTTATAACTAATAGTTATCTATTTTATGCATGCGATAAAATAAAAAATAAAAAGACAAAGAGAAAGCAAAAGAGAAAGAGTAAATTAATGGTGAAAAAAAAAAAAGGTAAATTTGACCAATTTATATGAAAGCGTGAAAAGTGATACCAAGGAAATAATTCAAAGCAAAATTATGGACAATAAAGCTGTGATTTACCCTATATTTATTTTTATTAAGGACAATGACATGAGCTAGAGATTATGGTTGGCAAGTATGGAATGTATGGATAGGTCATAGGTATGGTTGGAAAGGCTGGAATGTATGGATAGATATGGTTGGAAAGTAAGGAATGTATTGAAAAACATTTTTAACCTTTTTAATTGCCATATAAATATTGCCTTTTTCCAATTCATATCCACTTGGCTATTTTTCTTAAGAAGCATGCATGCAATAAAATTGAAAAGAGAGAGAGAGAGTAAATTAATGGTTAAAAAGAAGAGGGAATTAATAGTATATATATATATTGTTTAATTCATTTTTATTTAATAAATTAGTAGTTTATCTATTTTTTTATTATAGAACGCATATCATGAAAAAGCTGAAACAGAAACAACCTGTGTTAGTAGAGAGTACTTGAGAGAAGGCATTAAACATGATGTGTAATTGTGCTTGATTTGTATAAAAGTTCAAAATTTCTGGCCTTGTTTTCCACATGGTATTGTTGGAGAAATTAAAGAGAAAGATGTTTCTAACTACTAGCATTAAATTCAAGGTCTATAAAAGAGCAAGAGGCATTGAAATATTATGCATGAATTAAGTTGAGAGCTTAATTAAGAAAGAGTGTGATTGTGGAAGCTAGTTAGAGATCATATAATATAATACAATGGGGAGGTTTGTTAAGTGTTTGGGAGTGCTGGGATTCATGGCAATGGCAGTGCTCATGATTGTTGGGATTGTGGAGGCTAGAATGCTTGAGAAGAAGGCATTTCAGGTTGATCTTGGTGGTGGAGCAGGTCTCGGTGGACAAGCTGGTGCTGGAATGGGATTGAACTTTGGGATAGGTGGCAAAAAGAAGGTGGTGGTGGTGGAGGATTTGGGGTTGGTGCCAGAGTAGGTGTTGCTGCACCTGGACCCTGGATTTGGTGCCGGAGTTGGTGGTGCTGGACTTGGATTTGATGCCGGAGTAGGTGGTGCTGGACTTGGGTTTAGAATTGGCGGTGGATTTTAGAGAACAATTTGGATTACTACTAAAAGACTCTAATAAGTAATAAGTCTGCTTTGCATGCATGGCATTTATATTTATATATGTTTTTTATATATAATAATTTGTACTGATGCATGATGTACTGCTGATATTTTACCTTAATGAAATAAATCTATTGTCTTATTTTTACTTGGTTGGACTCTAAAGAACTATATATATATATATATACTACAATTTTTTTATTTTTTTATTTTCAGAACATTGACAAAGACTTCAATTAAAAATTACGAAAAACAAAAGCAGTAAACCAAGTTCCCCTATCTCAAAAAAAGTAAAGAGGCGCACAACAAACCACAAGCAGTTGAATAGAATAATGGCCAAAAACTTTAGATCAAGTGATTTGATGGTCGGGTTGCCAACCAATAACTGGATTGTACTCGTATTGAGCCCGATTTCGTTGAAAAATACCAAACATTAAATCAACCCACCTACAAGTACATGATTGTTATTTATTGCTACCAAATATTATTACAAGCTTGTCTTATTTTATATTTATCATTCAACTTGATATTATTTGGAATGAATAAAACTTAAAACCAAATTATTTTATAAAAAAATATTATTATAAAAACACCATAATTTCAATGGTGAGAAATAATATAAACATGTTAATTTAAAATCATAATTTCTTTCGATAATGTATTTTTTTAAGGTGAAATTTCTAAAATCTTGTCTATTTTTAAAACGTAAAATTATAATATTTTTTGAAATATTTATTCATAAATAATTAACTTACATTTTTATTAAATCGAAGAAAGTTTTTACTCCAACGTAATTTATAAAAATAGTTATAATATTTTATTTATCTTCATTTAACAATTTATTTTAACAAAATAAATATAAATTAGGAAAAAAAATATTCATTATGAGATAATTATAACAATTGTTTCATTATAAAAAAAACCATTAATTTTTTAAAAGTTTACTATATATATCATTTCCATATTTAACTTTTTTTATGGAAGAATAAATAATTATTTAGTAAGATCTCTTCAGTGATTAATTTTAATCAAATCAATAATTTTCAAAGAAATTTTAATTTAATCCTATATCAACAAAAATATGGTTTTGAAAAACATTGTTAAAAAAATTAAATAATGAGTATTTAAGATATTATGACTATAAAAAGTTTTTATGTTGAATATTTTTATTTTTAAAAATTATATTTGATGGAAAAATCAACAAAGGTAACAGACAAGATCTCGAATTTGACATCACTAACTTAACCAACCTAAGCATAACTTGTTTGTTGATATTAATTTTTTACTAAATAATATAAATGATAAATAAGGCATGTTTGTTTTTTTTTGGAAAAGGTGGATAAGCCCCTACATTAAAATAAATAAATAAATAACCAACCACTAGATATGGTAAGGATACAAGATACCAGACCAAAAGAAACAACAAGAGATCAACAATCAAAATAGAAAGGAACAACGCCCTCCCTCAAGGCCATCAAAGAACTAAACACCCTATCCCACGACCGCTGCGTGAACCTCCTCAAAGCAGTCGGGTCGCGATTCTCAACCTCGTCACTGGGACCCAAGAACCCAAGCTCCTCCGAATGTAGTGATGTCATCATCAAACTTCTCACGACTGTCCCCTCGATCAAGATAACCAAGATAAAATCATCCGATCAATTTTGAATAAAATACATTGCACATGAACAGAATTGGCATTAAAGATACAATCATTCCTAGCCAGCCAAATATTCCAAACAATTGCTTTATAAACAAGATCTCCAAAAGCCCTTCGGACGGGGAGCAAACTCAGACGCCAAGGCCCCCACAAGTCTCTCAAGGAGACGGAGTCATGGAACTCAAAGAACCTACCAAAGTAATCCCACACCGACGATGAAAGGGCATTGGAGGAAAAGATGATTAATGCAGACTCGAACCCGCGATGACAAAGCACACAGTATCCGCTCAGCATCCCTGCTGCACCTCCTCGCCAGCAAGGGTTTCCAATGTGAGAATTCTGCTTTCGCAAGCAAGCCGCTTGAAAAGAGTAATTTTCTTTTGACACCGACCACGCCTAAAAACTTAGCCACTTGGCATCTTAACCCTCCATCGATGAGGAAATTGTAGGACTTGACCGAGAACATCCCACTGCCTGTAAGACTCCACTTCTTGATATCCTTAGTCGCTCCCATGAGACAAGCAGGCGGTCAAGGATCGGAAAGACCTCACGCATCCCTGAGAGGGGCGGTGCATCTAACAAGTGAAGGAGATCCCTAATAGTCCCATTAGGTTGATGACAAGCACTGAACATCTCAGGCCACAGGTACATGGAGGCTCTCCCATCAAGCCAATGATCTTTCCAAAACCGGGTATCCTAACCATCCTTGACATCCATCCAGATGAAACCTCCCAACGCCGGTAGGCAACTTAAGACCCCTTTCCAAAAGTAGGAAATTCTCCCTACTGTAGTTATGGCTAACACAACCCCGCTGCCCGCCGTAGTTGAAGTGAAGCACTTTCGCTCCACTCCAAGAGAGATCGGAGAGTGTACTTCCACCACCATTTACCCAAAAAGAGCCTCGATTGAATGCCGGAGGTCCAAAATGCCCCATCCACCCCGGGTCCTCGCCGACAAAGATTTTTTTCCATCTAACCGCCTACGGCCGTACTCGTCCAACTGGGTCCGCACTGCAGGAAATCTCTTCTGAGACTATCAATCTTTTTGATGACCTAGCAAGGCAACCTAAAAATGGACATCCAATAAGTTGGGATCGCAGTAAGGACCGAATTCACCAGCGTCAATCGACCTCCCAGAGAAAGATGTTTCACTTTCCATGAGGCAAGTCTTCTGCAGACTCTGAGGACAAGGCCCTCCCTAATCTTGATATACGCGGTCGCCTACCCGAGATTGGCATACCCAGATAAGTGACTGGCAACATACCCACCTCGCAATGCAACGTATCTGCCGTAATGTAGTCCCGAAACTCACCCCAAGAATTCAGAGTAAAGACAAGTCTTAGAGAAATTTGTAGCTAACCCTCTACATTCCTTCAAATAAGAATAAAATAAGTTTGATAATCCTGAGGTCCTCGAGCCCCCCTGAGGTGAAAAATTAAAAAGGTCATCCGCCAGAGGGAGATCGCAAACATCTACCTAACTCCCCCAGCCGAACCCCCAACCAAAGATTTTTGGAATCCAGTGGCATGAGAGAACATCGCACTTAAGGCATCCATAACCAGAACAAACAACAAAGGGGACAACGGATCACCTTGCCTCAATCCACGTTGATAAACGGATGTATCCATTCGGTGATCCATTAGCAAGAATGGAAGCCTTAGAGGAGTGAAGGATGCTCCTAATCCACCCGACCCATCTATCTCCAACACCCCTAGCAGATAGGAAATCGAGAAGGAAATCCCAATCCATCATATCGAAGGCCTTAGCGAAATCCACTTTGAGGATGAACCCCGGAATTCTGTGTTTGTGGAGGCTGAAGATAATTTCCTCCGCAGTGGCGATGTTATCCAAGATACATCTACCTTTTTAGGAAAGCCGATTGGTCCATACCCACAAGGGAGTTAATGACCCCTACTCAATCGAGTTGCAAGGATTTTTGAGAGAATTTTTTTAGGAGGAATTGATAAGACTAATGGGACTGTAGGTCGCCTCGGGTTCTCTCGGTGCCTCAACCTTAGGGATTAAAGCTAATACTAGCCCAATTGATTCTTTCCAAATTCGCATTCCCCCTATGAAGAAGTCCTCACAAAGCTTAAAGAGATCAATCTTATATAGTATCCCTGCACTTTTCTCAAGAATTGCAAAGGGAAGCCATCAGTGCCCTGAGCCTTATCCTTCCCTAAGGTCGAAGACCGCCGCTTTGAGCTCTTCCAACGAAAAAGGCCTTTCCAAACTCGAGACAAATCAACCTCGATTCTCAGTAGCCATGAGCTTACAAAAATCAATCCGAAACGGAGATTACGCTACACCCTCGAATCGCTGTTGAAAACTCTACTAGAGAAAATCTTCCCAATTTCCTTAGAATTGGTGAAGGTAGCTTCATTGAGGCTAATACTGGGGATGAAGTTCCCTGCCTATGCGCTCCATTAGCCACAAGCAGGAAAGAAGCTCGTGTTCTCATCTCATTCCTTTAACCAAAGAAGCTTTAGACAAAATCGCTTCCAAGAAATCTCCTCCTGTTTATGAATGTCGTATAATTTTAAGAGAAGCTCATCTTCCTGTTTAAGCTCCAGAACATTCAAACATCGTTGTTCCTTGACCAAATCCAAGTTTTCAAGCTCGTGCAAGAGTTCCAATTTCTTAAGCTTGATAGAGCCAAAGGAGTATTTCGCCCAATGTCTTAGTCGATCCCTGATCCCGGCAACTTTCTTTGCCATGACAAATGCCCCACATCCATGCGGCTGTAGCTCAGACCACCATTGTTTGATGAGCTCCAGAAAACCATCCGCAGTGAACCACACCAGTTCGAACTTGAAAGGTCGAGGAGCTGAGCAATGATTACCCAGTTCGAGCCTGATGGGCACATGATCCAAACCCAATCGGGGAAGACAATTTTGAACCATCTTGGGAAACCGACTCATACAATCCTCACTAACAATAAAATGGTCTAGTTTCACCCAGGTTGGTTCGGCTTGGCCGTTAGTCCATGTGAATCGTCTGCCCATCGAGGAGGGCTCCAGAAGCTTTAACTCATGCAAAAAGGCATTAGCCATTCTAATGTCCTCCAAATTAGGCAGCCCCCAATTTTTGTCCCCCATGTCAAAAATTGCATTAAAGTCACCACAGATGATCCAGGGACAATCCTGCATCCACATTCTCGCGAATTCCTCCCGAGAAGGCACATTTCAAACTATCTAGCATTTTGTCCCAGATATCAAGCACATCGCCAAGTCAAATTCTCGCGTTTGGAACAAAACTCAACCGTGATGTTAAAAGTGCCCATCCTGAGAAGATTGCCAGACATGAGCACACTATTCCAACCCAAGATGATACCACCCGCAGTTCCTAGAGCTGGCACAAAGAAAAATTGGTCCAAACGACTTCCTCCAATCTCTCTCCACACAGAAGGAGGAACCTCTTCTAGCTTAGATTCTCGAAGACAACACACGCCAACAAAATGCAAATTTAAAAAAATCCTTAACCAGAACCGAGCTGTCCGCCTCCCTAGACCCCCTAACATTCCAAGATATGATATTCATAAAGACACTCTACAACGCGTGTCCTCCGGGAGAGGACACCAACTCACCTACTCGTAATGTAAAAGTGATTGCTCTAAAAGAACTAATATGTTGCAAGTATCTGTATACGTATTCAAGAAAAAGAAATACCACATACATCACAATAACAAGCAAGTTACGATTTGACCAATCGTAAAATGAGTAGCGGTTTTGAGGCGCACTTCCTCGACGCAGTATCGCGGGGCCCGCTCTTAGCCGATTTTGAGGTTCAAGAATGTAACCCGCCTCCCTCATTGAAGCGTGAGGATGGCTTTCTTTATGCTCGCCTCCCACGGGTCCCCTTCGTCATGAGACGGTCCTTGCCTCCGGATCCCTAAGTAAACCCAAAGATCAACTTCCAAGGTTCATCTCAAACTCGTAGATTGGATCATCGACTGTAAAAAGCTATCCGGTGAGTCATTTGTTGAAAGAGGTGAGTGCAACACAGTATGTTCCTTAGACGGGATGTCACATGTGGTAGTGGTTCGAACAATGTCAGGTGACATCACCCACCACCCAGCTAAGAATTCCCACTTAAACTCCACAGGGGGGCATAGCCTAAGATCAAGTTTGGCGTTGTTGAAGTTCTAGTTCTCATCATCTAGATTGGCCAAAGAGTCCAAACTCTTGCATTCCCCAAGCCCAACCCCTTAGAATCAAAGATTTGGCCCCTTTATCGTGCCCATGATCCACTTTCTGCACTCGGAGATCCAATGTTCTCATCACAGATTTGAGCCTGTGCACTTGGCCCAAAACAAACTGCCCACATCACGTAGAAGTAGAGGATCACCACATTTCAAATCATTTTTGGGACGAGGTAACTCTGGCCCAAGTTTCAATCAACGCTAGAGCCGAGCACTGATCCATCAATTCACCGGGCCCTGCACCCTTTCAAAACCTCGCATCCTCTTAGCCAACTTGAAATTTCTGTGAGGAATTAACTCCGCCGCTTGTCCACTAAAGTAGGAAAACCCTCGGATGTTGTATGAATGCCACCTGCCTCCTTCGTGGGACAAACCACCCAATGCTCGACACGTCGGGTTCTCGGGTGTCCGAGCCCGTGAGCGGCCACCGGAATCCCCACGAGCATTACAGTGACCATCGGTCCGTTTTCCCGGCGGCCTCCGATGGTCTTGCCCTCGCCCTGATCCCTCGTGGGAGCATCACTCCACCATAGCACCACCCAGCACATCACCGCCGCATCTGCCCATACGACATGGGTCCATCACCATCACTATGGGAGCTCGGGCTCAACCACGACTGTGTCTCGCAGAGGCTGGCGAATGGAGGTCCCCCCATGACAAAGTCTCGGCCCCTTGCTCGACAAGCGCGGAGCCAAGCTCAACTCCCGCCTTTATCCCTCGACTGACTCCCCTCAAAAAGCAACGGCTTCCCTCTCCTTCCTAGGGATCTCGTATGCTCCCACGCTCAGTGGTTGCCCGACGCCCTCCGAACCAGCCTTAGGGATCACATAATGGCCAATGTCCCGTCGGAACGACGGCAGAACCCCCGTCTCCAATAATAAAAACCATGTATTTCC
Organism: Dioscorea cayenensis subsp. rotundata; assembly: GCF_009730915.1. Taxonomy (NCBI): domain Eukaryota; kingdom Viridiplantae; phylum Streptophyta; class Magnoliopsida; order Dioscoreales; family Dioscoreaceae; genus Dioscorea; species Dioscorea cayenensis. The sequence continues at coordinate 21,198,113 of NC_052476.1, read as the reverse complement.
TCATGCCTAAGCTGAGTTCAAGCTCAAACAATAGCAAAGGCGACTGTGCGACGACTAATAAGAACCGACAGAACCGCTAGGCAGGGCGTGGTCGCCATCGATAGTGCGCGACTCAGCCTCCCCACGGCCGCACCACATCCGCGAGCAATATTCCAAAGACTCACCTGTGAAGCTAGTAAATTCCATATGGAGACCCATCGCTCTTTTCCCAATGCCCGACCCTCACGATTCCAACCTACGCGTCCCAAGGCCGCCTTAAGGTGCGTGGTCCGGCCCTGGTGGCAACTTTGAAACCGACTCGCTACACACCTCCTTGGCTTCCTCCCTACTTGCCAAAGGAACGAGGAAGGTGCACTCGCTGAGAGGAGTGATCGGTCCCGCAAGTGGCCGAGCTGATGATCGCCGGAAGCCACCTCAAGCACACTACCTTCATTAACAAACCCATCAATGATCGAAAGAACGGCCACCTTCGCTAACTCATCTCTAATCTTCGGCCTCCGGTTAGAGAAAGGGACAGGGAAGCGCATGTGAGTAGAAGGTTTGATGGCGCCACTGTCTTGTGAATTGGCTCCTCACGAGCATCCTCCTGAACCGCGAGGACCATCCTCTTTGTCCGCACATGCACTGCTTCTCCGTGGTCATGCGACGACCGGACATCGGCTCGCCATGTGACCCACCTCAGCACACCTCAAGCCAAAACCACCGATGGCGTATTCAAGTTTTCGTGTGTCGATCGGAAGTATCTCCCCATTACACGTGGCGCTCCACCGGGGAACGGAGACGCTTTAGCACTGAGATATGCACGCCCCCACTGCAGCTTACCCTATCTTCACCTGCATCGAACCTCAGATGCGCCTTGCCCTCGAGACCTAGGGATTCCTCCGGATGAGGAGGAACCGCCGCCCGGGCGTAGGATCGCTATCTATCTCACCTATCTCCCCACCCTCAGTGCGCCTACTCCACCCGGTTGTCGCTCTTCTTTGTGACCGCCACCCCTTAGCACCGCTATCTCCAAAAGCCCCGCTGAGCTTGGCCACAGGTCGCGGAGAAGCTCCATCCTTCCGGTCCTGCGCCAACTCCACCCTCACAGATATTTTTTAATCCTAGAGCATGAAAGAGAATATGGTAACCAGCTCTAAAATGTTTTTCATATTTAGTCCCTATTCTTCATCCCTTGATTTTGCTGCAAAGTGCATGCAGTCAACAAAATTATTTGCAATCAGTTCAGAGATTCATATGAAGAGTACTTGTCTCTATTTTGTTGCCAAAGAACATCAACAAAATTATACTGTACACCAGAGCTCATACTGATGCAAAGTTCCTGTTCTTCTTTCTTTAGCTTCTTTGCCATCTTTTTACAATGAAAGCTTTGCACTTTCTCATGCGTTACATTGCTGTGTTTTCTGTACGTAAAGATGTAATTACTTTTATGCCCTTATGAAGCATGATCTTTTGCACATTTGCTCTCAATATATATATATATATATATATATATCATATTATATTTATACATACATGAAGAAGAAAGTGTGAAAACTGGTACAAAAGGAATTCAAGTAAAATTAAGTACAATGACAGGGACTAGAACAAAATACTTAGTACTTCCGAGGAGTTAAGCAAAATTTTAACAAGATTTAAACTGGTCGGTGGACAAAGTCAAGTTATTATTAGAAAGTATGAAACATGTAAATATTATTATTGACTAAGTTTCAGTAAAAATTTATTGTCGTAAACTAAAATTACTGTTAATGGAAAACATTTTAACTGCCTTTATAAATATTGCCTTTTATCCAATTCATGTCTAATAATTACCTATTTTCTTAAGAAGCATGCATGCACTAATAAAACAGAGAGAGAGAGAGAGAGAGAGTGTGTGTGTGTGTAAATTAATGGTGAAAAAACTAAAAAGGGGAAATTAATAGTATATATATGTATAACATGGAAAAGCTGAAAAAGAAAGAGTCTGGGTTAGTTGAGAGTTGAGAGAAAGCATTAAAGAAGATGTGTAATTGTGCTTGATTTCAGAGCTCCCCAAAGTCTAAGTGTAGAATTTCTGGGCTTATTTTCCACATGGTCTTGTTGGGGAAATTAAAGAGAGATCAGATGTTTCTAACCACTAGCATTAAATTCAAGGTCTATAAAAGAGCAAGAGGTATTGAAGTGTTATGCATGAATTAAGTTGAGAGCTTAATTAAGAAAGAGTGTGGTTGTGGAAGCTAGTTAGAGATCATATAATATAATACAATGGGGAAGTTTGTTAAGTGTTTGGGAGTGTTGGGATTCATGGCAATGGCAATGCTCATGATTGTTGGGATTGTGGAGGCTAGAATGCTTGAGAAGGAGACATTTCTTGGTGGTGGAGGATTAGGTGGTGGTGGTGGTGGTGGTGCAGGAGGAGGCCTCGGTGGTGGTGCTGGAGGAGGTCTTGGTGGCGGTGGTGGTGCTGGAGGAGGTCTCGGTGGTGGTGCTGGTGCTGGAGGAGGTCTCTGGTGGTGGTGGTGGTGCTGGAGGAGGTCTCGGTGGTGGTGGTGGTGGTGGTGCCGGAGGAGGTCTCGGTGGAGGGTGGTGGTGCTGGAGGAGGTCTCGGTGGAGGTGGTGGTGCTGGAGGAGGTCTCGGTGGTGGCGGTGGTGCCGGAGGAGGTCTCGGTGGTGGTGCTGGAGGAGGTCTAGGTGGCGGTGGTGGTGCAGGTGGTGGTGCTGAGGAGGTCTCGGGTGGTGGTGCAGGAGGAGGCTCTAGGTGGCGGTGGTGGTGCAGGTGGTGGTGCTGGAGGAGGTCTAGGTGGTGGTGCAGGTGGTGGTGCTGGAGGAGGTCTAGGTGGCGGTGGCGGTGCTGGTGGGGGAGGAGGTCTTGGTGGCGGTGGCGGTGCTGGTGCCGGAGGAGGGTTTGGAGGTGGTGGTGGAGCTGGAGGAGGAGTTAGTTGGTGCTGGAGCAGGTGGTGGTGGAGGATTTGGTGGCGGAGCTGGCGGTGGCGGTGGATTTTAGATAACAATTTGGATCAGGATTACTACTAAAAGACTCTTTTAAGTCTACGTGCATGCATGGCATTTATATTTACATATATTTATATTAAATACTGTTGTATTGTTGCATGAGATTAAGTAACGTACCAAGCTATCAAGAGATGTACTACTGATATTCAAATTAATGAAATAATCTATTTGTCTTATGTTTCTTCGTTGGACTCTAATGTAAAGTTTAACAACAGTTTGCCTAAATGATGACATTTCTATCCGAATTTGAGACTTATTATATTTATATATATACACACAATAACAACGAGAAGCTTATATATTTGAGGTTGGCTAAATGTGTATTATAACAACAGTTTACCATTTTGACTGACAATTGCCCAACAATATTGTGACATACTTTTTAATCATCTTTATACATACACTTCAATAAAAGTGCATTTGATTTTCATGAAATTATTTTTTTGAATGTACCGTATATAAATTAATTTTTTTTACATATGTATTATCCCCATAAAAAATTATGTACACCCTTAAAAAGTGCATATTTTCATCCATACCCTCCAGAAAATCATATTTGCATATGCATTACTTAAAAAAAAAAATTATAATTTTGTATATAAACCCAAAACTTATATTATATTTGCATTACTCTATAAAAGTGCATATTTGAATTTTATACCACAATTATTGGTATTCTAAAAAAAAATTCATTTTTATAAATTTAGCTGGATGATTATTTGACAAACTCATAATCTTATCCGTTATCATATTGAAAAATATTCCTAAAAATAACTAAAATTTTTTATTTATATAAACCAAAAATTCATAAACAGATATATCTTTTATTCAATGTTTTAAAACCAGACAGCTATCTGTTAGGCAACCGGTTCACAGTCTAACGGTCGGTTCAATAGAATTTAATATTTTTCAAATAAATAAATTTTAAAAAAATAAAAATTTAAAAAATAAGTAAGAAATATGTTTATATGAGTTTTTAATTCCTAATTATTATAAAAGTAAAAGAAATAATAATAATAATGAGCTATATTTAAAAAAATAAAATAAAAGTAAAAATAAAAAAAGAAAAGAGGAAAAAAAGGGGAGTTTGATAAAATTTAAATAGGAGAAGGGATAAAATTATTTGAATTTAAATTTTTGATTCTCTCACAGGGATTGAGGGATTTTCTAGGGGAGATGTTGAGAATTTTTGGGGAACAGAAGAAAAAGAGAGAGAAATAAAAATTTGAGAGACTGAAGAAAAATAGAGAGAAAAGGAGACGAAGAAGAAGAAAAAAAAGAAAGGGAAAAAAAAGAGTGACTGAAAAAAGACAGAGAGGGTTTGAAGAAAAGTGAGACGGAAGAATAAAAAATAAGAGAAAGAAGGGGAGAAGACAAGGAGATCGAAGAAGGTTGATCAAGAGGTACTACGTTGTTTTTTTAAATATACAAGAAAAAGCACAACAGTAATGAATGTTATTTTTGTATGATGAGCATGATGCATCCATGCTTTCACATCACCGGGCCCCACTTTTTTTAAAGTTTTATATGGGATCATTTAATAAAATGGTCTTTTTTTTTTAATTAAACCAAATGGCCCTAATATCATTTTAATTGTCAAAAATAATGGCCAGGATAATCGCGTCGTACATGGGTGATGTCTATATGATATTAGGTGTTGAGTTAGCGCTTGGGATTAAGCTGATTGAAATTTCTGAGATGTGGCATTTTTAAATAAAAAATCCTGATTTTTTTTATTTTAACCCTTGAATTGTTTTCTAATCAATAAGTTGGCTTATTCTTGGGTTTTTTTACCAAATTTTTTTTAAAAAAATTATTAAACTTTTAAAATTTATTAAACTCTTAAATAATTTTTTAAAAAATATATAAGTGTGTTTTTTTAATTTAAATCCCTTATTTCTTTTATGCATTTTAATAAATTAATTTTTAAGCAAAATTTGGGTTAAGTAATCAAAGAGTTTTTGTTAATTGTAATACAAATAAAAAGCCACACTTATATATTGCTTAAAAAGTTGTTCATTAAAGGTTTAATAATTTTAAAAGTTAAAATTTTAAAATTTGTGTTTTCATATTCAAATATATTCTTTAAAATTAATTTTTTTAATAAATTAAAAAAGTACATATTTTTTTAAATAAAATTTGGGTTAAATAATCAAAGGGAAAAGATAATTTGTTAATTATAAAAAGAAATAAAGGGATTTAAATTAAAAACACACCTATATTTTTTTAAAAATTATTTAAAAAGTTTAATAAATTTTTAAAAGTTTAATAATTTTTAAAAAATTTTCAATCAAACTACTTGAGAATAAAAGCGAACATTGATTAGAAAAGCAATTCGAGAGTAAAAATGATCGTGATTTTTTATTTAAAAATCTTGCGTCAGCGATAGGTCGGCGTATCGCATCGTCACGTGTGGGTGATGTGATAATCTAAGCCAGTTGGTTTAATTAAAAAGGAGGATCATTTTATTAAATGAAGCCCTTTTATATGCATTCTTTTTCAAGTCCATGCACGTGAAGGGTACCACTTCCATTGATAGCATGCTGCCTTATTTGTTTTTTTATTATTATTTATTTGGGCATGCAATGAAGACACATTCCTGGTCTCTTTTTCTCTCGTGTTCATGATTTTTCTCTCAATATATATATATATATACAGGAGGCGGAACAGGGGGTGCAGGGAGTTGAAGCCCTCACATGGCAGCGGAGAAAAAAATCTTTTTAAGCGATATAAGATTTAGTGGTTTCGATTTTTTATCTTGAATTTGATGTAAAATCTGATATTTGGGACGACGTGAAAGTGTGGAGTGTGGGTTTGCTTGAGTGGTTTATGGGTTTATCCATAAGATTTGGGATCTTTTGATGCATTTTTTCACATTTTATTTTTTAATTTAAAAATTACTATTATTTCAAAATTTTAATAAAATAAATCTTATATACAAATTTTGCATTTTTTTCACATTTTATTTTTAAATTTAAAAATTACTATTATTTCAAAATTTTAATAAAATAAATCTTATTTACAAATTTTAGTAATTTAAAAAAAAAATTTGAATTGATCATGAGGGACTAACATATATCACGTATATGTTATAATGTCTGCATATATCTTTAGAGTGAAAGCAATGAAAAAGTTTTTATATAAAGCAATAGTTTGGTTGTTTTGTAGTGAGGATGATCGATTTCTAGTATTTTTAAAAAATACAAACTTGAGATGTATTCTATTAGTTGAATTATTGAAAATTTAGTATATTTTTTATCGGTAATATCAAAATTTTAAATTATCACTTTTATATATAATATCGCGTATTCAAATTTTGGTTGTATTATCGCATTATTCTTACATTTAAAATAATTATTTTGTTAGATTATTTTTATTTTTTGTTTCTTTGCACAGAACTGATACTCTACTGAGTCAGTCTACGGTTCGGTCACTGTATATATATATATATATGATTTCTTTTCATACATTTAATGGAAAAAATACATGCACGTGCATGCATTAGAGAATTTCTTTTCTCTCTTCTTCGTGTTCTCTCTCTCTCTCTCTCTCTTTTCCTCTCTCCCACTGTGCTCATGCCCGAAACCATTTTTTCAATCGGTGATAATGGTTGTTCGACCTCATGGAGTCCAAAGGCTCTTCTAAAAGTTTGAAGATTAGCATGCCAGAATTGAAGGCTGAGGGATTCATTTACATCCGAGAACAACCGAAATCTTAGTTGGCAAAAGAAAGGAGGAAAACTAGCTGGAAGATGAGGCCGTTGTTTAGAGAATGGAGAAAGAAGTTGGCGTTAAGATCCTTCCGAAGTAAAGGTTTTGCAAAAGATATAAAATTAAGGAAAGAGGAGAGTCCCAATCCATGAAAAGAAACATGAAAGCTTGCTTGTCTGTGTAGAGGCAGAGATATAGGGTTCCTTGGACGCAGCTATAAAGATGGTTGAGATGATCCGATGAAACCAGGGAAGCTGCACTACATCGTTCCATGTCACCTTTACTGACACTAAGCGGCTTATTGGTCATGCCGCAAGGAACCAGCTCGCCATGAACTCCATCAACACCGCCTTCGACGCCAAGTGATTGGTTGGCAAGTGTTTAAGTGATGCTTCTGTTCAGAAGTGATGTCTAGTTCTATTCACTCAAAGTTATCCCTGGACCTAGTGACGAGCCCATGATTGTTGTGCAATACAAGGATGAGGATAAGCAGTTTGCAGTTGAAGAGGTCTCCTCTATGGTCTTTATTAAAATGAGAGAAAGTGCTGAGACACTCATCTTGGCAGTAAAGACTTTGACAACAGAATGGTGAACCACTTTGTCCAGGAGCTCAAGAGTTTGAGGAGCTCAACATGGATTTGTTTAGGAAGTGCATGGAGTCAGCAGAGAAGCGTTTGAGAGATGTCGAGATGGACAAGAATAGTATCTATGATGTTGTGTTGGCTGATGGCTCTATTAGGGTTCCTATAGCTCATCAGTTGTTGCAGGATTTCTTCAATGGAAAAGAGCCATGCAAGAGCCTCAGCAGATGAGGTTGTTTCCTATGGTGCTGCTGTTCAGGCTTTCATTGTGAGTGGTGATGGATATGAAAGGTGTAGGGACAATGAATGAAAATGGTCCTTCAGCTACTAGTGCCGATCCTAGTGTTGAAGAGGTCAACTAAATAGTTCTTAGGAGTGATGATATTTTTGTTTTTGGAAAAGACATGGAGGAGTTTATTGATGAGGGGCATTTTTCGGTAAAAACGATGAAAGAAATAAAAAGAGATGATGAAGGGAAGAGTGAAAAAGAGAAAAAAAGAAAATGAGAGAAAGAGAGAGATATGATGAAAGGTGAGTGAGGAAAAGGAAAAATTATGAATGGTGAGTTTATAGAGAAGGAAAAATATGGAAAAATGGAAGAGTGAGTTAAAAGATGAGGAAAAGAAAAATATGAGGATATGGAAGGGATTGAGTAAAATAAAGAAGAAATGAGAAAATATGGGAAAATGAAAAGGATGGGTTTAGTAAAAATGAGATAAAAAGGGTGAATTTGAGTGGGGAGTATTTTGGTAATTTTATTTTTGCAAGGCCTCCTATATCCTGTAAAATTTCTCTCTCGTTTCCAGCATGAGGCTTGGCTTTCTTGGAGTGTGAGGAATTTACATAGAAATTCTCTCAGTCTGCATGAGTTTGAACTTTCTTGGGAGTAGCAAAATTTCTATCGATTCTCTCATTCCACCTGAAGTTTGACTTTCTTGGGGTAGTGAGAAATTTTCTATGAAATTTCTCTCATTCCACAGAAAGTCTTGACTTTCTTGGGGTAACGTGATATAATTTCTCGTTCAGCGAAGTCTTGACTTGGGGTAACGAAAATTTTCATGATTCTCTCATTCCACCTTGAAGTCTTGACTTTCTTGAGATGTGAGATATTTTTCTCAATTCTGCTTTCGCCTTGGGCTTTCTTGGGATGTGAGATTGTAGAGTGCTAGTTGCTTGGGAGTGACTTTTTGGGCGAGCGATTTTCTGTAAGAATTTCTCTCATTCAACCTCGAAAGTCTTGACTTTTCTTAGTGTAAGGGAGGGAATTTTTCAGCCCACTCTCATTCCACGTGAAGTCTTGAGCTTTCTTTGTGGGAATCATGATTTCTCTGGTCACACTGAGTCTTAGGCTCTTGGGGTAAGAGAAATTTTTCATAGATCAAACCCTTTCTGAAACTCGACTTTGAGGATCTTTTGACCTCGATTGGAGTAAAAGAGGAGATGGAAAGAAAGAGAGAATGGAAAGAAATTCCTTAGTGGAAGAGAGAAAAAGAAGATGAAAAGTTCACAAAAATATACTAACATCAACACTACGGCCGAGAAGAGTTAACTTCTTTTGTTGGAGAGTGAGTGCTCTTTTACTTGAAATGAAAGGAAGGGTAAAAGATGATGAAAGTTTCATATGATGATGAATATGAATGAATGAAAATTTTTCACAAAGAGAAGAAAAATGTCTCATCAGCACTCGTTTGAAAAGTTAGAGTTGGCAAAAGATTTCTCCAAGCCCATTATAGTTTCTTTCATTGAGTTTGAGATCCATTTTAAAGGCAGAGTCAAAAATTATCAGAGTTAATGACCTAACCATGTTGAAGGTCATGACTTACCAATGGTCAAGGCTCATAATCATCGAAGAGTCAGAGATCTAAATATAATACAGGACAAACGCAAACTCACGAAGTGTTAAGGCACGAGAATAGATTTAAGGAGTTTCACAGGTCCTAGAGTGGGATTTTACTGAAGCACAAAGGGCCAAAGTTCGACCGACAAAGAAGCTATGACCAAGTGGGCAACTCATAAATATAGAGTGGCCGTGACTGAACTCAAGCGATGTGTCAAGACACGAAAGCCCACATATATATAAAGAAATCGAGAGAGGCTCATGTTCGCTGGAGTTAAAAGGATCTTCAGACATACTTTTCAATATAGGAGCTAAGACCGCTAGCTGAAAAATGAAGAGCATGATAGAAATAGCTCTTTCTAAAAAGAATCTCTTGTTAAGCTTTCTTAGAGAATAGCTCTCTTACTTTTTGTATTCTCTGTCTATGATCAGTGTGGTCACATGCATCTTTTCGAAAATTAATATTATTATGTTTACTCAATTACTTCTCATTCACACTTGTTTCGTAATCGGAGGTTCCCATGACATTCTGGGTAATTTGATATTAGGGGCCCCTAATAGAGTCATGAAACCATAATGATCTCGAAATATATTAAAAATTTGATTTGTGATCCATAGCTTTTTTAAACCGGTCAGTCACCCTAATTAAAGGCCGAGTGGAAAGAAAGGAGCCCACACATGGAGTTAATAACTTATTTTTAATAGTTTACTTAGGCGCACACACAGCTTTATATGACTTTTAATATATTGTTTATATAGACTTTGAAAAATAATTAGGAAAAAGAAAAAGGATCAAATATATAGGAGGACCAAAAATATTAAAAAGAGGTGCCACGCCTTGAATTATGGCATAAAAATAATAATAATAATTAAAATTTTAAAAGTGAGAATATATATACTGAATTTTGAGTTTATAATAGTGGATAAGGAAGATATTTTGAAACAAAAAATTTGAAATTTGAAGAAAAAGTTTGAAAAAATCTCTCCGTATGACTGGAGTTGAGCGATTTGGTAAAAACAGTGAAAAAGACCGAGAGAAAAAGGGAGGGAGAAAAAGAAGAAAGAGCGAGATAAGAGAGGAAGGAGAGCAGGAAGGAAGAGAAGAGGAAAGAAGAAGAGAAAGAAGAGAGAAGAAGACGAAGAGAATTGGTGTGGGTGATGGCCGTGGTGTCATCGGAGATCTTACTCTTCCTCGCCTTTATCTCTTTTCTCTCGATTCCGTGTTCCGATCTTCTCATTCCAAGGGTTGAGGAGGTCACCTTCGGTTCTATTAGTTCCTCTCCCACACTCTCTCCAAACACTACCACGAAATGAGCTAGAGGAAGCCAAGGACAAGATGGAGGACAACTTAGTGGTGGTGGTGATTATGGCTTTCTCGCCATCACCACGGGCAGAATCCAAGACGCTTAGTTTCCGGGCTTCTCTCCGATCCCGGATCTTGATCACCATCCCGAGGCGAAAGTGAGAAGATCAACAGCGAGACAACATTCGATCATAAAAATCATCGACTTCATCAAAAATGTTTCCCTAAACAAAAGAAGAAAAAGATCAATTGCTCCACCACTGCAAAGCAAAATGATGTTCATAACCCTAGCACAAATCTCGAGGCATGCTTGAGAAGCTCAGTCAAGTGCTTATAGCTTGAAAAAGGTAGATGTTCTTACAAAATTCCATCCAAAATATATATATATACTTATACATGTTCTAGTTGCATCTATGCCATAAAAATATTTGGGTTTTTATTTTACATCTTCATTCATTCCCATGTTAATCCATGCCATGGTAGGACCCGCACCTTGGATTGCTTTTTACGAACCATGCACTCCTTGATTAAGTGAGTGATTAATTGTAGATGTGGTAGCATGCTTTTTATGTATCACATGCCGATGTTTTCTCAATCAAAGAAAGAAGAAAAAGAGGGTTCGATTGTGGTATACATTTTGTAGAAAAGTTGGACTTTTATGCAAAAATCCATGAAAAAAATGATGAAATAATTGAGGACATATATGCAAAATGTGAAAAATGTGTGAAAATATGAAAGCTCGAGGGTTTAATTGCAAAAATCCATGAAAAAATATAAAAATATGAAAGTTTGGGGTTTATTGGCAAAAATTTGATAAAATGTGATGAAAAGTTAGAGGATCTAAATGCAGAAAAAGAAAAGAAATGAAGAAAAAGGGTTTTTAAGCGAAGATGAGGGGTGTTTTGGTAATTTCACAAGACCCTTAAAGCTTCACGTGATGTCTAATGCATGTCGATCGCTCTCTTTTGGAGGGCCTCTTCATCGCCTCTTAATAGTCACGCAAGCGGATGGGCTATCGAGATCCTTTTAAAACTCTCTTCGAGCTCTTGACCCGGTTTGAGGTCATTGACTCTCTCTGGAGTGATGACAAATCTCTTTGAGCTAATGGACCCTGTTTGAGGCCATTAACTCTTTTAGGAGTGATAAAAAATTCCAAAACCCTTAAAACTCTCTTTGAGTGATGGACCTTGTTTGGGCCATTGACTCTCTTTCGAGTGATTTGAAAAATTCCAAAACCCTTAAAACTCTTCTGGAGCTCATGGACTCGTTTGAGGCCATTGACTCTCTCGAGTAAATGAAACATTCCAAAAACCCTTAAAAACTCTCTTTGAGCTCATGGACTCTGTTTGAGGCCATTGACTCACTTAGAAGGGATGAAAAATTTCAAAACCCATAAAATTCTTTTTTGAGCTCATGGACCTCTTTTGAGGCCATTGACTCTCTTTAGAGTGATGAAAGAAATTTCAAGACCTTCAAAAAGCGAAGCATTCTAAAAACAAAGAAGAAAAATCAAAAATCAAGGCGTTAAAAATGATGAATCGACGGATGAGCTCAACAACCTCAAGATTACGAGTGTTGAAGAGTTCACAAGTTGCAAAAGTTTCACAAGCCTAAAGGTCGGAAAAGCTACGAAAAGTCAAATGAAGTTCGAAATGAAGTTCCAAAATCAAATCAAAGAATGCAAATTCAACAAATGAACCCAACAACCTCAAGGATGAAGAGTTGAAGAGTTCATAAGTTGTAAAAAGCTTCACAAGCATAAAAAGCCGAAGTTCGCGAAAAAGCTAAACCATATTTGTGATTCCTCAATCGCAGAGAATCTATAACTTAAAGTCCAGATCAAATTCAAGACAAACTCAAAACATCCAAGATAAACGAGCTCAACAAACCTCGAGTTGAGGCGTTGAGGAGTTCATAAGTTGCACAAAAGTTTCACGAGCCCGAGAGTCAAGCTTATGGAAAGTCAAGTGAAGTTCCAAATCAAATTCAAGATACTAAAAGATCAAATGTCCAAATTTCAAGTTTCGAAATAAATCAACAAATGAGCTCAACGACCTCGAGGATGAAGAGTTGAAGAGTTCACATAAGTTGTAAAAAGCTTTCATAGGCGTAAAAAGTCGAAGCTAATGAAAAGTCAAACCAAGTTTGTGATTCATCAATACAAAGAATCCACAACTTGAAATGCAAATCAAAGTTTAAGATACATAATCAAATTCCCAAGGAGAAAGTTGAAGTCTAAGACCCAAGTTTCAAGTTTTCAAACAAATCAACAAATGAGCTCAACAACCCTCAAAGTTGAAGTGTTGAAGAGTTTACAAAGTTGCAAAAAGTTTCGAAGCCTAAAAGGCGAAGCTTATGAAAAAGTCAGAAATGAAGTTCCAAATCAAATCAAAGAATTCAAATTCAACAAATGAACCCAACAACCTCAAGGATGAAGAGTTGAAGAGTTCACGAGTTACAAAAAGCCTCACAAGCCCGAAAGGTCGAAGCTTATAAAAATCAAATCAAGTTCCAAATCAAATTCAAGATGATAACTAAAAAGTCCAAGTTCCAAGTTTCAAACAAGTCAACAAATGAGTTCAACAACCTCAAAGCTAAGGTGTTGAAGAGTTCAAAAGTTGCAAAAAAAAGCTTCACAAGCATGACAACCGAAGTTTATGAAAGGTCAAACCAAGTTTGTGATTCATCAACATAGGGAATCCACAGCTTGAAATCCAAATTAAATCTAAGATGCAAAATCAAAGATCCAAGTTCCAAATAAATCAACAAATGAGCTCAACAACCTCAAGGATAAAGCGTTGGAGAGTTCACAAGTTGTAAATAGCTTCACAAGTATAAAAGCTGAAGCTTATGAAAAATCAAATCAAGTTCAAAATCAAAAATCTAAGATCGAAAAGGTCAAATGTCAAAGATCTAAGTTTCAAGTTTCAAATGAATCAACAAATGAGCTCAACAACCTCAAAGTTAAAGTGTTGAAGAGTTCACTGAAGTTGCAAAAAGCCTCACAAGCCCTGAAGGTCGAAGCTTATAAAAATCAAATCGGGGTTCCAAATCAAATTCAAAAGCAAACTGAAAAGTCCAAGTTCCAAGTTTTCAAACAAGTCAACAAATGAGTTCAACAACCCTCAAAGCTAAAGGCGTTGAAGAGTTCACAAGTTGCAAAAAGCACCACAAGCATGATAGCGAAGCTCATGAAAAGTCAAACCAAGTTTGTGATTTATCAACATAGGGAATCCACAGCTTCAAATCCAAATCAAAATCTAAGATGCAAAATCAAAGATCCAAGTCTCAAATAAATCAACAAATGAGCTCAACGACCTCAAGGATAAAGCGTTGGAGAGTTCACAAGTTGCGAAAAGAGCTTCACAAGCATGAAAGACGAAAGCTTATGAAAAAAATCAAATCAAGTTTGAATCAAATCCAAGATCGCGAGTTCAAAGTCCAAGTTCCAAGTTCCAAGTTCGAGTTCCAGAATAAATCAACAAATGAGCTCAACAGCCTCAAAGTTAAAGTGTTGGAGAGTTCACAAGTTGCAAAAAATGTTTCACAAGGTCGAAGGCCGAAGTTTATGAAGAATCAAATCAGAGTTCCAAATCAGAGTCAAGATACAAATCCAAATATCCAAGATACTAACTTCATAAGTTTCTAAGTCGTATTCAAGATCGATATTTCGATAGTTGACTGAAGACCAAAAGTCAACAAAAGTCAAAGCGCAATTTTTGGCGAAATAGTCGGAAGGAGATAAAAGGCTACAATTATTGTTGCGTCAAGATGATTAAATTCCTAACTTCATATTTTTCAATGAAAGTCTATGAATTCATGAATAAAAATTTATTTGCTCGAAACTGCTTTCTTTCTTCGCACTTATTTTTCTTAATCGGAGGTTCTCGTGACAATGTCCGGGGTAATTAACATTAGGGGTTTGCCCCTAATGGAAGTCATGAACCCACAATCCCTGAAGTCTACAAAATATTAAAAATTTGATTTGTGATCCGATGTTTTTTATCCCAGTCGATCTTAATCAAAAGTAGGATGGAAAGAAAGAGACTCACATATATATATATATATATATATATATATATGTGTCTGGTTTTTGAAGAGTATAAACAGTTAAACTTCCAAGAGCCCGTAAAATAAATTAAAAATAAAAAATAAAAAACCCAACAATTATTCCAATTTTATAAATATAACCATAATGAACAATATTTTGTGGAGTATACGGAAGTGAAAAAACCCCTATTTGCTTATTGTTATAGGAATAGGTTAGTTGTAAGGTTGGACTCGTGGGTGATGGTATCCCTTCTCTTTAAAACACAGCTCCTACCCGCAAAACGAAGGCCTTTTCTTCTTCAGCGCCGAGCCCTAGTTTTCGACTCTCATGGCGAACAGTGAGAAAATCTTCTAAAGTTTCTTGGCTCTATCCGTTTGCTTCGAATTTTGTTGATTTTTATTTCTGATTGGTATTGGTGTGCAGCAATGGCGCGTTCTTTCCTTCAGGCCGTGGCATCCGAGGAAGTCACCCCGCCTCTTCGTGTTGTTCAGATGGAGGGCTTGGTAATTGATTCAATTTACATATGTTTTCCGCCGATAATTCTTTGATTATATGTCAATTCTTTTTGCAAATTTGGTCTTTCCAGAATTGATGAAACCTTGGGGGTTTAATTGTTTGAATTGCAATCTGCAGGCTGTTTTGAAGATAATAAAGCACTGCAAGGAGTTCTCACCTGCGTTGGTGACAGGACAACTTCTTGGTTTAGATGTTGGTAGTGTTCTTGAAGTTACTAACTGTTTTCCCTTTCCGGTATGTTATTTTATGGGTTTATTATGTATGAATTTCAATGTTTTTGTGTGTGTGTGTGTGTTTATATTAACAATGTGAAGTTTATAGATTAGAGAAGATGATGAGGAAATTGAAGCAGATGGAGCTAATTATCAGCTTGAAATGATGCGCTGCCTACGAGAAGTCAATGTTGACAATAACACTGTCGGATGGTATGCCTTTTCCTACCTTTTAGTATTTATTCTTATTGAGGGAAACCCTTCTTCAGCCACTTGCTTGATAGTGTTATAGAATTGGACGAATTCACGATTTTATATATTTTTATGCTTCTATTATGTCTTATTGGTCTTATGGGTACATTACTGTAGTAAAGGTGCCCTCTTGTTTTTTAAAGACTTTAGAGTTTGATTTTTTTTTTTACCGGGAGTGACTTTTGTATGTTTATTATCCACTGAATACAGTGGCGGAGTTAATATGTCTGCAAAATAAGGGTTAAGTACTCATTTACCTTCCCTTTCTTTCCCAAAATTAGCACCATAGTTCTGCATGTCTGCTATGGCATTCTTTCGAAAGGCTTTTGTATTTTGGTTGAGTTTGGGTCTTGATGAAAATTATATTCTGGTGTACAAAATCATGTATGTGTCACTGTGGTGAGAACAGGTCATGATTCTTTCTATCATTCTATAAGCATGTTGGTAATAGAATAGGATGGTTTGTCGATAAGAATTATAATATTTTCTGCACCAGACTAAATGGTACCAATTATTTTCATGCCTTTTGAATGGCAGACAATACCTTCATGGAGCCTGTAGAACAGTTGAAATCTGTTTTTTCATGGTACTGTGATTCCAATAGATCATATTGTAAGTATTAAGGCCAAATGTGCTTGCTGAAAGGTAAAGTAATGTATGTGTTTGTAGGAAATGCCATGAGAGTGAGTAATTGGTTTAAGTTTTTTTTTCCTTTTTGAGAGTGTCAACATGAAGCTAGCAGTTGACTTTTGACTTCTTATCATTTGTAATGTTGAATCTGTGAGCAAAATAGCATAAACATCATTTGAGTTTTTTCAATTAAGCAAAAATTCCTTTAAAGTGTTTGCTCGCCCATTCTTTGAACGTAAGGAGAAAATTTTCTGCTTTTTACCTGTTAAGATTAATTATTGAAAAATAATATATTGACCTAATAAAGATGGTAGATGCCTCATCAATATTATGATTTTAGTTACATAATTCATAAAGGAATGCCACATAAAACATTATGAAAGCAACAGACAAACCAATGCACTTGCACTCTCATTAATTGGGCTTTTCCCTCCGTGTTGATAATGTGTATTGCTCATTCCAATCAAGAGACTATTAGGTATCCCACTATAATGATGGGAAAATGAAATTTGTTGTGTAAACTAATTTTGAAATGGCCTATCCTGGTATAAAATGATTGTTTCTGTGTTCTGCTTTTGCAAGGTCAATGTATAACACCATATGCCTGAGGGCTATCTTTGATGCTAGACTGGAGATCCTTTAGTTGTGCATTCTGATTGTTCTGGTAAAAGCTACTCATATTTCATAATATGGTTATGTACAGTTGTTATTGTGATTTAGTTTGATCTACTTGTCAAAATCTTTTTCAGTGAGATTAGTGGTATCAAAATTAATCTTAATTGTTTGTAATTATTAAGGCTTAAGAGATACTAAGGTTATGGCCATAGAGTCTAATACACACTACGATCAAGCTATTATTAATTCAATTGAAAATATGTAACTTTTCCTGCCTTGTGTTGACTTAAATTATTTTAGTTTATGAAGTTGTAGCTATTTATCTCATTTGTACACTGCCTCTGGCACATTTTCTCTGATGCTTTCATGAAAAATATTTTCAGGTACCAGTCTACTTTAATGGGTTTGTATCAAACTGTGGAGCTTATTGAGACGTTTATGAATTACCAGGTATTGGAAAAGGACAGTTTTATAGTTGATTCATGTGGATAGACTTGCTATAAGTCGGAAAGGAAAGTGCAATCGCTGCCATGATTTTGCATTGATTAGCTTCCATTTATTCCATTTCTTGACACATGATGTGTATCTTCTATCTTGTCCGTGTATCCACAATTACAAAACACTTTTGTTTCAGTATCACTTATCCTGAATAGTCCTTTAGTTTAGGTGATTAACTGACATAAGTGAAATTCACCTTTTTTGAATTTTGAAGAGGTTAGCTGTGCTTCCCGTAGAAAATAAATAATTCTTCATTCTCATCCATCACACACTTATACATCCATTTCATGTCAGAAGATAGTTTGTTCAGGATGAAATGGAGAATCCTTGAAAGTATGTTGTTATTAGCTTGGTGATGTATGTTGTTGTACTTGATGTGGCGTCTTTATTTTTTGTCCCTTATATAAATAAATATTGTCCAATATGTATTGAATCTATTGATATATTAGTTTTTATCTATTTATTTATTTTTGCAAATTAATCAGGAGAACATAAGGCGATGTGTATGCATTATTTATGATCCATCAAAGTCCAATCAAGGAGTTTTAGCACTTAAAGCGTTGAAGTTGTCAGATTCTTTTATGGAACTCTATCGAAACAATGAGTTCAATGGGGAAAAGTATGATTTACTCAATACCAATCAGTACTACTGAACATGGTTATGAATTGCTTTCTGATGTTGAATCTTTTCAGGTTGAGGGAGAAGAAGGTGACTTGGGTGGATATCTTTGAAGAAATACCTGTGTGGTTTTCTACTTTCACAATGCCTTGTCTTGTTACTTTCCTGCACTTTACTCTTTATGAGCTGGTTTTTCATCTGCTGCTACTTTTTCCTACACAGATTAAAGTTTCTAATTCTGCACTTATTAGTGCATTCATGACGGAACTGGAGCCTGATTCCCCTGTTGCACAGGTTTTTCTGTTTTTGCACTATATTGATGTTTATGTGGTTTCCTCATTGATTTTTAATGACTAGACATTATTCCTCATTCCTCTTGACATGTAAATGTTTCTGCCAGTGTGATTTTGATCGTCTACAATTATCTACTTCTTCATTCATGGAGAGGAATTTGGAATTTATGATTGAATGCATGGAAGATCTTTCTGCTGAGCAAAACAAGGTTCTAGTTTCTCTTTGTACCCTTATTTAGTTTTTTGTTGTAAGAAGCTTATAGAAATGTTTGTAATTATTTTTTTCCTTTCCAGTTTCAATATTATTATCGGAATGTGTCACGGCAACAAGCGCAGCAGCAAGCATGGCTTCAAAAGCGAAGGTAGTATTTGGCTCTGTTATGTTAATTTTGTGAATGTTCATAGTTGTATCATAGTATTGCCTTTTGAAGTATGGAAGTGTTAATGATCACTGTGTCTCTATTCCCAGGTGATACCAAATTAACCTGACATGTCTGGATTATCTTGTATCGGTTCTTTTGGGTTACCTCTGCCATTCGGCAACCAGTTATCTATTTCTTCTTGTTTATAATTCACACATTGTGCAGTTTGTGTTGATATAAATATTTAGTCTTCTGCACATTTAATCACACATGCAGTGATATAAAATATATAATACGAGCACTTTTATAGTCAAATGTGGAGAGTGGGTGTTGGGCTTTTTTGCAGTATTGGATGCAAGATGAGCTGTTTAAATGCATTGCTTTCTCAGAGGCTGTTTTCTACTACTCATCTAGTTGCAGCTATTTGATGGACTTTTTGTTTAATCAAGGCAAATTGCTTTGTCCACACCTAACAAAATCATGAAATTCTGTTCATACTTGGGAACTTGGTTAGCAAATTAGGAAATCATTATATGCAAGCATGGCTTCCGTTATTTGTGTAGTGAAATGTTCAATCAGCTTAAAGTTTTGAATTGCTTGCTCAGAATACCATTTTTTATTTGTAGAACTGAGAATATGGCAAGGAAAGCTGCTGGAGAAGAGCTGTTGCCTGAGGAGGACCCATCAAACCCTATATTTAAGCCAATACCTGAACCATCACGCCTGGATAGCTATCTTATAAACAATCAAATTGCTAACTATTGCAATCAAATAAACGGGTATAAATTTTTTTACTCTTTCTTTGCATACTTTGAACTAGCCAATATTTAACTAATGTTGAGTGTATTGTGTTACTCATTTGTAATTTGGATTCTTTTACTCAAAATGAATTTTAATTTTGCAGGGTTGCTGGTCAGAATTTCAGCAGACTATATCTGATGAAGGCATTGCATGAGAATTGAGTGAAAGGGAGCCAGTCCTTTTTGTGATTTACTGCAAATTTTGGAATTTCGAAAATGAAAAACCTCTAGATCATCTCATATTAATGTTTTTTTAAGGTATTGAGTTAAGGATGCGTTTGTATCAAAATTCTATTTTTGTTTGAACAATTGACAAGAGAGCTTGGACCTGAACTGAAATGACAGTTATTTTTCTGAGTGATTGAATTGTTTTAGGGCATTTTGTTTTATAGTAAGGGGGAACACCTGGGGTTTGTTTAGAGTAGAGCTAATTGGCATTTCTTTGAAATCCTAGTGCTAAATGGTAAACATATAAAATGAGGTATTCTATTTCTACTAACCTTAAAACCAGGGAAGGCATGGTAGCAAGTTGGCTCAGTGTCTCCCCGGCTTTGTCCTTGAACCTGCCCGGTTCGGTTCTGTCACGTTTTACCTGGTTTCTTACTCCTATCATTAATATAAAAAATAATAATAATAAAATTTTAATGACCATAATTTTATGTAGGTTTAAGTCCTCCGTATTATCAAAGGGTAAATTTTTTCTAAAATAATTTTTTTATTAGATTTTATTAGTTTATTTTTAGTAATGTTTATTCTCCATAAATCACAGAAACAGCGGCATTTTACTTCTGAACTAACCCTAGTCATTTTCAAACATTTCCAATTAGAGCTCTCAATATCGCTACTTCATATTATAACACCAGAGATAATTAAAAACATTGAAAAGAGTGACAATGGATGTAGTTGGTTCCAAGATATACAATGGCAAGGAAGATCACACTAGCACATAATATAAACAAAGTCTACTTGATGTAGTATGGCAGGTCAAGAACATAAAGAAGGAAGTATGCCCAGATAACGCCAGATATGCCACCAAAGAAGAAGCCCCCGCTGAACTGGGACCATCCCTCCGCCGTCTGAAGCTTGTCAGCTTCCTTCTTCCGGCCGGTCAACGTTAATGCGGGTGCTGTAGAAGGCTCTCCTTCATTGAATGATGCGATACCATACATTGTCAGACAGATGCTAAGTATGACCACCAAGCCAGCCGCTGCGAGTGAGCCGGCGCTGCCAGCGTAAGGAGTGTTCCGGAGGGGACCAGTCTTGACAAAGGGGCCGACGAGGAGGTAACCATGGGCGAGACCGACTTCAATGCCACGGAGGAGGGGGCTTACCGCCGTGCGGTAGGCCGGGAGGTTGGAGAGGTACCATGCAATGAGTGGGCTGGATGTGATCGGAGTTTCAAGACTGCCTATGAATGGATCACCGTTTATTGGTTGGATCACTTGGTAAGTTGGCTGCACAAAACTCATGAGTAGTGCTTGTATTAATTTCTCAAATGATTGAAACAATTTAAATTATTATTATTATTATTATTATTATTATAATAAATATTATTGGAATGCGAATCATTATCAATAGCAGTTTATACCAATATTTAAATGCTCAACTATTAGAATAGAAATAAAATGGATAAATAATGAATAATAATATTCTAGGAGCATATGTATTCTTTTTAAAATAAAAAAAACACAGTTTAAGAGAAATAAATAGTATTCTAAAATCTTTATAGAAAATATAGACTTATCATAATAGATATTTTTATATATAAAAATTTAAATTTAAAATTATTTGTTTAAATATTTTAAATCCATGTGAGTCACTGATGAATTCTTTTATTATTATTATCATAATGTTGTATATATCAACAGTTAAGATACCTTTTGCATTTTAATGCGTTGGCCAAGAATGGTTGGGGTATTCTTGAGTTACAGCAATTTTACCACTGCATGTAATGTCTATGCAAATAGAAAATCAAATAACTAGCTAGTGTTTCCCTGGAAACAGATATGTACATATATGCTTAAATATATAATACTATTCAACATCAAGATCATGATCTGTTCCCTTACTAGTGAGACAAAAGCTCACCTTCTCAGCTTGAATGGCTTTGACAGTGAAGCAAAGTCTTCTCCTATAGTGAAGGTCCTTCAATGGGGCGCATGAAAGGCCTTTGGGAACAATAAGACCCCTAGCGCTAGAGGAGAGAAGGCCACCCTTGAGTTGGCTAGCCATGAGTGAAGCTGAGGCAGTGGCCATTGTTTCTGTCTTCTCCTCTATGCCCCTTGGGCTATGCTATGTAACTTAGAAACAGTGGACTTGTTTCTTCTTTTAGTACAAGTTGTTGGATGAGAAGAAAAGAAAACAATGGTTGTGGGTTTAGATGAGGCGATGGAATTCATTGTTTCTCATTGGTTGGGTGGTGCCATACCACCCTAATCTTATCCGCTTGCTGGCACTTCTTCTCTAGATTTTCTACGCACAACTGGACGCTTCTTTGCCATCCATTTCACTGAGTTGTGATTGGAAGACTCTGTGGGCTCCTTGTTTAGAAGACTATGTATGGCATTGGATTATTTTTCTTTATTATATAATAATAACAATACAGAGACAATTAAGAAAACACAAAGGCTTCTTTATTTTTATTTTTTTTTTTATAAATTTCAATATTGCTTAGGATTATTTTTAAATAATCCAAAAGATGTTACAAAGAAAATTAAGTGAATATTAGAAATAATATTTGCAATCTATATTTTAATTATGAGAAAAATTCAAATAGGATGTTTTTTATTTTTTATTTTTGAAAATGAGTTAGCTAGACGAAATCTTAGTTTGAAAAATTCTATTCAATCTCCATACCTTTAATAAGCAATCCCTATATAATGTAATCATTTAGAAAATTATAGTTAATCTTTACACTTTTGATGACCAATCCCTGAAATTATACAATTGTAATCTTATACGTCAAATTGCGGTTCCACTCATATTGATATTGAAAATTTTCAAAGTACAAAATAAAAATAAATATTAATGAAAATGCATACATTAAAAATGAGTCTCTCTTTTATAATACATTTGTATATATATGACATATATCTTGCATGTATATAAAATTAATGATATACAAACTGACAAGGTTTCAGGACTTCATAACCATACTGGTGTATCATCCGCATCAAGTAACGTCCTCTCTTCTAGTCATTTTTTTTTTTAAGTAATCTCTTATGTTGAAGAATTAAGGACGGAAGTGATAAACAAATCAAATCTGCATAAAGAATTTGCGCAAAGAAACCAAAGAGAAAAAGAGAAGAGAAAATTAGGGTTTTTCTATTGTAGAGGAATAATAATAATAATCAGTATAAAATAAAGAGTATATAAAGTCAAATTAAACAATAAATAAGAAAAAGACTATAATACCCATATGAAATTAGACAATTAATAAATAAACCCAATACGCTAACATCCCCCTTAAACTCATTGTACATTAACAGAAAGCATCGAGAGTTTGCTAACTAAAAATCGAAAGCGTGGAGTTGAATACGCCTTGGTGAACAAGTCTGCAAGCTGCATGGGAGTAGAGACAAAAGGTAATGTGATGATGTCACTCAGATAATGATGACAAGTGAAATGACAATCTATCTCGATATGTTTGGTGCGGTCATGAAAAATAGAGTTATGTGTAATCTGAATAGCACTGGTATTGTCACTATACATAGGAGTGGGGTTTGAAAGAGAATCGCCCATATCAGCAAGTAGCCAACGCAACCAAACAATTTCAACTATAGTGGATGCCATTGGTCGGTATTTTGCTTTGGTAGTTGAGAGAGAGACAACAGTTTGTTTTTTGCTCTTCCAAGAGATAAGAGAATCACCTAAAAATATACAGAAACCTATAGTAGACTTGCGATCAGAAGAATCACCACCCCAATCTGCATCTGAGTAGGCCCTTGGCTCTAAAGTAGATGTGAATGGATAAAGTAAACTCTGAAATTTTGTTCCTCAAAGATATCGAAGAATATGAAGCACAACAGCCCAATGAACCGTAGAAGGAGACACAATAAACAGGCTAACAATATGAACTGCATAAGCAATACCGAACCAAAGTACGATACAGAGAAGGATCTGACAATGGAACATCAACTGAAGGAGAATACTAAACATTAAGTTCAAGAGGCGTATCAACTATGTGAGTGTCAGAGAGATGAGCTTGTTCAAGAATTCTAGCAATGTACTTGGATTGAGAAAGAAGATAGCCACGAGGAGAGCAAGCTACTTCAATTCCCAAAAAATAACGTAGGGAATCCAAATCTTTCATTTCAAAATCACGAGCCAATTGCGATTTTAACTTTGTGATTCCACCCACATCATCTCCTGTAATAATCATATCATCAACATATAAAGAAAGTAGAATCTGACCAGAAGAAGTACACCTGACAAATAAAGTAGAATCCTGTCGACTGGGATGAAATCCAAGAGATAGAAGCACAAGAGAAAACTTCTCAAACCAAGCTTGAGGAACTTGTTTAAGCCCATACAGAGCCTTCTTGAGCTTGAGGAGCTTGAGGAACTTGTTTAAAATATCATATATTAATTATTTATTAAAATAATTAATATAATATGTGTATTAAATTAATATATATTACCATCAAAAATATCATTTGCCAAATTAATTAATTATATAATTTTATTTGTTTATACTCTAACTAAATTCTAGTTTTTTAAAAAATAATTTTAATTGGAATTCTAAATACTGGATTTAGAACTACATCCAATTTGGGTGTAGTTCCAAATCCACCAAAATCCAATCAAAGAGGATTTGCAACTCCAGTTACTTTTTAAAATCCACCTAACCAAACAACATACTTCAAGAAATTTTGTAATTCCAACTACAAGGAGTTTTAAATACTACTAAACAAACACCCCCCAATTGGTAGCGTTTGATTAGATGTAGTTGAAAATGCAATGGATTTCAAATTACAATGTAGTTGTAATTACTGTATTTAAAAATACAATGAGTATTAAATCTAATGTTTGGTTTGATGTAGTTGGAATGCTGGATTATAAAATTTTGTGTTTGGTTGGAGGGATTTATAAATAAGGATTTGATATATGGTCATCTAAGGTAAGATTACCTTATATTCAATTATCATTAGTATTTATTAATTATAAAATAAACAGTTATATATATATTATTATTATTAAATTTTGGTTGTATTAGTTTAATTTATATAAATATATCTATAATCAATAAAATAATTTTTAAAAATATCAAACAATAGAGAAATGAGTATCTTTCAGTAAATATATTTCATTTGTCTAATATTTATGTTAAATATATTATACTTATCCCTCTAATTTAGTTTAGCCCTAAAAAATATTTATAAGCATATATTGTGTAGTTTTATAATAAAAATAATATATTAAATTAATAAATTTCTTCTTTGGAATAACCCATAACATATTTTCATTTAAAAAATAAAATAATTAAATAATTAAAAATGATAAATTATCTAATTTAGGACAAAAAACTATATATGTTTTTGAATTTAAAATTAAAATAATTGTTTGGATATTATTTGTAGAGGATTTAAATTTAAAATAACACTTTTAAATATATTTAAACTGTTAACAAAATCAGAATATTTACTACTATATATATTTGATAAGTGGCTATAATGATGATCAAATAACCAACATCTAAACCTCACGTGACAATCACGTGAAACATATTTTATAAATTAAACTCCTGCACTTTGAACTACGCCCAAATTGGACGTAGTTCAAAATCCATCAAATCCTTACTTCATTGTAATTCAAACTCCTTTGACTTTTTTAAATCCATCTAAACAAACAAAGGATTTTCAATGATTTTGTAATTCTAACTACATGAAGTTCCAAATCCGGTGAAACAAACACCACCATAAAGTAACTGAAAGTTCAATGCTCAAAATGAAACAGACTAGGTGACTAAGCTAGCCACGTGCAGTAACATTGTACATCAAACCGCTTATCAACCTTCCCTCGAACTAAAGCGCACCTTTTTTATTGATCAAATCTAGACCACACAATCACAACCCCGATGCTAGCCTTTCTCTTCTGCCTCGAACTTAGATGGATTAGATCATAGCCTTTCATTTCTTCCCACTCAGACTTCAACAGAAATACCGAATTTTCAAATACCTGAAAAGACCAGCTTACCCCTTAATTAAAAAGTATTTACACCAAGACAACCAACTGCTTCAATGCCTTAGTTCTTCACTTCATTCTTCCTGAAATTCTGCAGAGCTTCAATCAATTCTAAAACTTTCTCCTGATATACAATCAATTGATCAGGTTCATTGCTTCTTATGATTTTATTCTCCGTAATCAACATTTGAACCTTTAAATCTCTATATGCTAATTGGAAGCATATTTTACAATTCATTGATTTCACATGTTGATGGTAGTACTTCTCTATAAAATGATTATTAGTTGCTAGACTCCATCAGTGGTATAATCATGTGATAATATAAGAATGACGTTGTGCTCCATCTCCTCCTACTTTTTTTTAAGATTTATGGCAATGTATTGGAAATGGTGGTTATGTAACAGGGAGAACCAAAGTCTGCAACTCTATATTGGAAAACCTCCTTTTTTGTTTTTTTGCAATCCAGTATTCTTTCTCCATAAACACTATTTTCTGAGTTTAATATTAACCTGACAGAAGTAGCTTCTGGTATATAGATGTGTAACCATTTCTACTAAGTGTTTGCCATTTGATGTTCATCACTTATGTTTGAAATTAATTCCTTTTCTTTCCTTCTTCATAGATGAGAGTTATTGACCAGAACTGTGAAATTCCTCATGAGGGCCCCTTTTGTGATCTAATGTGGAGTGACCTTGAAGAGATTGAAACTTGGGTAGCTAGCCCTCGTGGTGCAAGATGGGTTTTTGGGTCAAGGGTGACCTCAGAGGTTTGTGTACATGCTCTTTGTTGTCCCCTACTATCCTCTATGATCCGCTACTCCTAATACAAAAGTTTACTGTATTCTTATTTTGTAGTTCAACCATATAAACAAGCTCAATCTTGTCTACCGAGCACACCAGCTCATCCAAGAGGGTCTAAAGTACATGTTTCAAAACAAAGGCCTTGTCACTGTGAGTTATTATAAATCACCATCCCAATTTTATGCTTAAGAATCCCAACCAAGTAATCTTGTGATTGCTTTAATATAATTTCAAGTCTTAAAATTACTATATTTCTTGGCATTCCAGGTGTGGTCTCTGCCCAATTATTGTTACAGATGTGGAAATGTTGTTTCTATTCTAAGCTTTAATGAGAATATGGTATGCTACTACACTACTACAACTCCCGCTATTTTAGTCATTGTTGTTGTCTTATTTATACTCATGCACTTCAACACTTAAAATGAACTTGTAAACCTTACACTGCACATGATTGAAATGGACTAATTAAAATATGATCATAAACTTATCAAGTTTATCCTCTTAATAATAACAGGAAAGAGAGGTCAAATTCTTCACCAAAACAGAGGAAAACAACCAAATGAGAGGACCAGGAACAAGAGTACCATATTTTTTTTGAAGTCAAGGAAGCTTCATCTTCCACTATTGGTAACTGCATTGGGTCCAATCTTTAGATCATGCAGTAAACTTGTAGATTTCTCTATATTGTTGTTAGACCAACAAAACTATCAGCTTATCTGATGATTTATGAATGGGAATTGGAATTGTATTTTTTTTCCCCTCCCTTTTTTTCTTTGTACTTCTTTAATCTTGATGTCTTGTTGATTTTAATATTTCCTGGTAAGAGATAAGAAATTTTAGTTATAGAGGCGGTTATAACCGCCTCTAAAAGGCTATTGTAAATGAAATAAGAAATTATTAACTATAGAGGTGGTTATAACCGCCTCTAAGCTATTAGTGAAAATTAAAAAAAAATTAGCTATTGAGGCAGTTATAACCACCTCTATAGCTATTGGAAAGGAAATAAGAAATTATTAACTATAGAGGTAGTTATAACGCCTCTAAGCTATTGGTAAGGTATAAAAAATTATTAGCTATAGAGGCTGTTATAACCTATAACCACCTCTACGCTTTTGTTATTAAAACCACTTCCATAGATAAAACTTACCCCAATGATAAAATTATTAGCTATAGAGGCTATTATAACCTAAAGTGTAGAGCTGTCTTAATACGAGACTGGTGAAAAAACCAACACTATGGCTATAGAGGCGGTTTAAACCGCCTCAAAAGCTTTTTTTTGGTGTAATGGGCTTCTCAGCACTTTGCCAACTACCATGTGTTCTACCATAGTGACATCGAGCCCTCTCATCTGGTTCACTACTTCCAGCACTCTTGAAATGAAGCTTTGTTATTCATTGTTCCTCATTTGCAGGGTTTCAAATGAGTATCTCATGGTTTGAAGTTTTATAGCTATCACCTTGGATGTACCTTAGAATTATGTATGCAAAATTCCTAAGATTTTTTAGATATTTTTGCAACTATTATCCGAGAAAACATGGACTCTTGCAATGCTTGCTGAATGAAGAACAACACCTTAGCATCCTTTTTCCAGCTCTCCTTCACTCTACAAATGCTTTCTCTAAAAGATCTTAAGACGTTAACAAGGTCCTCATTTTAATACTCCAATGTTCATATCCTTCCCTTTTGAATATGGAAAGTAATAGTTGAGTGACACTCAACCCTGAGCCATTTGAGGCCATGGTAGAGATCAAGGGTTTTCAAGCAGAGAATTCAAAGTTTTCAAGTAGGGTTCTTAGTCATAGACTCAGGGATCTAAGGTATCTCTGATACTATTGGAAGAGCAATGTAATTCTAAAACATCAACCACTTGTTTCATTCATTCATTCAAAATATATATTATCACTTTTATAACATAATAACACTAAAGACATAATATAGCACATGCAAGCCATGCTCTTGCCCATACGTAGTGTGGTTCACCATCACTAACTTTTTTCCCACTAAGCATGTATGCCAATACTTCTTTACCATGTTAGCGTGTTAACTCATACCATGTCTCCAGCTCATAATGTTGTCCCTATCTTGGTGCAACTTTGATCATCTCCAACAGTAATAAGTTCCATATCATCCAGGCATGGAGCCTCCAATCCCTAAAGATGTTTGCCTCTTGCCTGAAGTGATCAAGTTTTAATTTTATTCAATTTTACAGAGAAATATAAACCTTATGTTTTTTTCTTTTTTTTTAATTTTATTTTGTAAATGATACTCATCGGCCGGTCCCTGATACATCATTTTAGACACACCTAGCAGGTTTTTATTGCCCCGCGTGTCAGCCAGGTTCATATGATATAAATTTCTAAGACATCGTTAATCCACTATAATTGATGCATATTTGTATTTACATATCCTTTGATGTGCTTGTCACTTTTGTAAAACAATAAAATAAAATAAAATAAAAAAACTCACTCCACTAAACGTGAATGTCTCTTATTGGTCATCTGGGAACTATAAGGAAGTTTTATTTGGTTGAAATACTAATTTTGAATTATATTCTATAATTCATTGACTATGTTGAAGAACAATATGTAAAAGAGATTTTTCTTGTTTCTATTGTTCAAGATGGGCTTGCTTGATTAATGGTAGCTTTCAGAGCACATTATTCCACTTACTTATTGCCAGAAAAATTGAATGTTGGGAATAATGTGGTGGATAAATTTTTAGCCTTTGCATCGATTATATCTTGTGGTTTAATTTGAAGACTTTTTTTATAAAGACGACAAATATGGCCTCGCAAGGGATTGTCAAAAAGACATGTAAATACAATGGTACACCATTTACAGTGGCTTAACAACCCCTAGGGATTTATTATATGGGGGTGAGCTAACATACGGGGCAATGACAGTTTGTCACGTGTGCCCAAAATAATATATTAGAAATCACAATCCCATAATAGTAAATCTCTCTGTTTGGCAACAAAATTTTTACAACATATTATAATATTTGTATAGTACTTTACAGTACTGTGATATGAGAATCTGACCCGCATCACTCACCCACCATTAGAATGACTTATTACTAGACCATCTAATGGTTGCCTATTTTACAAAATCTAATTCCATTCCACAAACGAGATATGTTATATAATTCTACTTTGAAATAAGAAAAGATTGAGTTTTTTCTTACAACACACCTTTTGTGGGCCCCACCTATCTTAAATGAAAAAAAAAACCCCACCTCCATTAAATAAGGAAAAAAAAAACGGTTGCTTTTATTTTCCCATTCTTTAGCCCGTGAAACCCTATCTTCTTACCTAAAGCCATGAGCCTTCTTTTCCATTTGTTTCTTCACTAAGCGGAACTCCCTATTCCTTAGCCTCACCGTCAACCTCACCATTAGCCATGCCATCGCCTTGGGTGTGGAGCTTCAAAAAGGTGATTCGGTGGTCAAAAACTTCATCTATCTTCCTTTGTGCCTCCCTTGCTTGGTGAGCCGATGAAAATCATAGACTTTTTCCCTTGCATGCCATGGAGCTAGGAGCGGCCTCAAGGGCTTGTTGTCAGCCTAATTTTCGCCATCCAACCTTGTAAGCCTTTTGTTTGAAATTTTTTTTCTTGTTCTTGCCAATTAAGTTGCCTAGCTTGTGGGTAAAAAGAGATGATGCTAGCATATTATATTTTTTTTAGTTCTTCTTTGCTTTGCTAGTAAAGGATATTAGTTTGTATTGAATAGCATGTGTCTTATTTGTCTACTTGGCTAATTGCTTAGTTTTGGTTATACCCACAAGGTGTTTGTTGAAATGTCATTTTCCTTGGAACATGATTTTTGGCTATGGTATGGCTAAGTTATCTTGTGATTAGATGTTTAGTATTAGATAGAGTAGAAAGTGAGTCTTTAAATTTTGGCATGGGTTTTGATCCATGTTTTGGGTTGTGTTAAATTATTGTTTTGAGCTATTAGATTTTGATTATGCTTTTAGGGTTGTTCAAGAAGGATTGATCTTGTCTTCGAGTGGGAGTTAGATTTTAGGGATCTCCAGGTAAGTACACCACATATAAATATGTACATATATGTATATGCAAATTTTTTATTCCCAATAATCATCTACGTAATTATTTAATTAACTTGGGTTTTACTGTTAAAATTATTCCAAGGCTATTTTGTTACTATGTTTAGTCATCATTTAGTAATATTATTTATTTATTTTATTTGTTTTATGATATTCTGTTTAATTAGAGATTTTATGTTAACTTACACCAATAGTTGTTAATATAATCATTCTATGGATTCATGATATTTTTTTTAAGTTGCTTTATTTATTTAATTTATGATTTCTTGGATTGGTTTGAGTTGCTGGAAAAGTGTTTATCTATATAATGTTTTCCTGATTAACTATATATATTTGTTATAATGGTGTTTCCAAATTTAAATAAATTTTTATATTGTGTGGAATATCGTGTGAATTGATAACTGATTATTTGATATAATTGGATTAATTTTGTTAGAAAACGGGATCACTAAATTTTCATATTATTGCGTTGACGATGATTTTGGACCCGACATATTTTTGTTATAGAAACTCGTAGTCCCCAAACTAACTTTGCAATAACCCTGTCACTGGGGGTTAAACACTGACCGTGTCGACACGTACTTCTGACATAGAAACTATAGTTTCGCACCGTTCCGTCGGTGAAGAATAACGGCTTCTGATAATCTGGCTCGGGTCACCAAGGGTAAACCTATGAGTTCTGAAATCCGACTCGGGTCACCGAGTTTAAATAAATGAGTTATGATATTTTGTTTTGTCATTAGTTGTTTGGGGGACATATATGCTTGTTATTTTGGTAAACCAAATCTGTTATGATTTATTTCTGATTTCTGGATTTCACTTTGATATTTATTCCGCCTTGTTACATTTTGTATGTGTTTTAAAAAATTATTGAATTTTTGTGATCCCGATATTTTTAGTGGTTACTTATTGGGCTCCCAAGCTCATAATCTTGTTGTTGATTGTTTTTCAGATCCGAAGTGAATAGTGCAACAACCATCTAAGTGGGCTAGTGAGTTATTATGTTTCCGTTTCTAAATTTGAGTTAACTGTCTAGTTGTGTGAGTATGAGATTTATGTATATGGCACTAGCTTCTATTGGAT
Source organism: Dioscorea cayenensis subsp. rotundata (assembly GCF_009730915.1). Classification (NCBI taxonomy): domain Eukaryota; kingdom Viridiplantae; phylum Streptophyta; class Magnoliopsida; order Dioscoreales; family Dioscoreaceae; genus Dioscorea; species Dioscorea cayenensis. Next base: position 21,166,710 of record NC_052476.1, on the reverse strand, counting down.
GTTGAAATTCTAAACTTTGTGTTTTTCATTGTGTGATTAGATTCTGAGGCCTTGTACGCCTACTGGGTCTCGGCCTTGTGGGTGTGCGGCCGTTTGTTGGGGCACCGGGTCTGGTAAGCCGGGTTCGGGGCGTGACACCTTTTGACCATGTTGACAACATTAGCATTTGGCTGATTCTGACAGAATACTCAAAATGACATTTGATTAAAAATTATTTTTTCTGCCATTTGTATAACCAAACTGTTTCTTTTCTTGCTTTCATGCCGAACAGTATAAAACATAATTGGAAGTGAATGATAAATTATATTTTTTTAAAAAAATAGTCTTTAGAATTTGGTTCAATGTAACTGTAAATACAATGAATTTCCAGTTACAATGTAACAAGAAATATATGATTTTAAAATACAGTGTAGTTAAATCTAGTATTTCGTTAGATGAACTAAAAATGTTGTATTATAAGATTTTGTAAATTTGATTAAAATATTTTTACATTACAAATATCTTAATGTCATTTTAATGATTTTAAGTACCATATTAATTAATTTAACTATTAATTTTATTATTAAATTAGTTATCATTTTTACTAATTTATTTATTAAATTTTTATAATATTTTGTAATTTTTGAATTTAATTATGAACCCAACAAAAAGAGTATTTATGAAATTTTATATGTTTTTAGCATGTTTTTTAAATCTTAATTTTATTATTAAATTAGTTATTAAAATTATTATTAAATATTTAAATTTATTATTAGATTTTATAATTTTTTCACACTACAAAAGTATTTGTTTAATAATACTCGTTTTTTCTTAGTTGGTCAAATGTATGCAGGGGCGGCTTAAGGTAACTGGAGGCCTAGAGAAATTTTAGAATAAACACTCTAATTTATTTAATAAAAAATAAATTTTATTTAGATTTTATTTGTCTTTCTCCATGTTAAACTCATGATGAAGAGGTATATTTAAACTTTGTGAGTAAAACTCGTAAAAGTAAAAATATAACAATATAAAAACTACAAAAACTTTCATTTACGATAAAAAAATTAATATTATATTAATTTTGCAAAAATAAATGCATGAAAAAAAGCCAAAATAGAGGATAAAAAAGAATTTTGAAAAATTAGTTAGAGAAGATATGAGATTAATTAAGCGTCAAAAATAAAAATATTTAAGATCTTACTGTGTTATTTTAACTTTTAAAAGTTACCTAAGATTATATAACATTGGTTAAATATTAAATTAAAATATTTTTATATTATGATAATTATTGGGAATCCTTCAAAATTATAAGTTTTAAAATTATTATTAAAAAAATCTAAAAATGAGACCTTAATATTAAAATTATTATTAAAAAAATCTAAAAATGAGGCCTTAATATTAAAACTATTATTAAAAAAATCTAAAGATAAAGCCTTAAAAATCGTTGGAGACTAAAGCAATTGCTTCATTGGCCTTACCCTTGAGCCGACCCTGAATGTATGTCACAAATTAGGCATGTGAAGAAGCTTAAAAACAAGGGATTTTATTTTATGCCCAATTTGGTTGTAAAACCAAATCCCTCATTGGATGTAGTCTGAGTTACATGGGTTTTTAAAATTCTGTCAACCAAACACTTAACTTCTAAAAAACCAGTAACTCAAATTACATATAACTGTAAAACCCTTCAAACAAACACTACCTAAATAGATCTTATCTTGATTATTCAATAGGTAATAAATTTAGGAGAATCCCTGCTCACAAGAAGAAAATTACCATTCATAAATAGTTAATTGAATTAAAAAAGACATTAGTTTTTAACTTTGATGGAAAGAAAAGTGAGTGGTTAATGGATGAGTACACCATGTCCTATCAGTCCTACTTCGAAAAGATTGATGCTTATTTTTATTCTTTATTTATCTATTTATTTATTTATTTATTTATTTATTGGCAGTCGCAACATTACATGCTCTGTTTTAGGGAAAAAAAAAAAATCAAAGCCAAAAAAACTCAATGAATCGCATGTACATTGAGCAAACAATATGCATTTGAATTGTAAACCAAAGTTACAAATTAAACCACGCCCTTCAATTGTGAACAGATGCAATTCTTTTTTCTTTTTTTTTTTGAAATTGCAATTCTTTTTTAGATAAACGGCACCAGGAAGCTAATGAGCTCTCCAATGCAAAGGAAAAGCTTGATTTATTTTATTATTTTATTTTATTTTATTTTATTTTATGAGGAAGAAGAAGATAAACCATAATTTAATTAAGAAAATAGCAACACAAAACTAAGAGAGCTGAGCGAGGACAAGGAGGCTGCGGGAAAAAAAAATCATCCCATCCCTTAACCTATGGGAAAACGGCCTAGCTGGACTAATACGCCTATGCATTTTAATTTTTTAAAATTATTTCATACCAATACACACATGAAAAACATAATCATTCAACATAAAGCTTCACAAAATAATACTCCCTTCGTTCTTTTTTATCTGTTGTGATTAATCGAATCTCACATACCAATAAATTCAGTTATTTTACAAACTTTTATAAAAAAATTTGTTATCTTTCCAAAATTACCCCTAATTTATATTTTCACATTTCTCTATCATATTTAATTCCAAGAACAGAATTGAATAGAGTGTTAGGATAATTTTCAAAAAAAAAAAATAAATACTTCTTGATCTTAGAAAATGACAGATAAAAAAGAACATAAATTTACGACAGATAAAAAGGGACGGAGGGAGTATATCAAAAACTTAAAAAAAAACCCCCAAATATTTATCAATATAGAGCAAACCATAAATATAAAATTATGCAAGTACAAATATAAAATCTAATACAAAAAGAGCTCCATAAAACCACCAACACTTTAACCCAAACTTGAAAGACAACACACAAAATCAATTGTTTTTCCTTTAAGGGCTTTCGGGAAATATTTCAAAAAATTCTTATTTAAAAAATACATAAATCCATTAAAGGTGGAAAAATAAATATATAAATAAATAATTTATTTGTCACTAATTTTAAACATAGTATTTTGTTGAATCAACAAATTCTGAATATCTAGGGTTTGTGATTCACTTAGATTAGACAATACCGATGAATTTTTCTAAGAATTCCCAATACCTCTGCTAGTCCCGGGTTTGGAGATGAGCCAAAATCTAGGGCTAGGTTTCCCTTTGATCAGACCCTTCAATTTTTATTCAAACAAGTTATTCACCTGAATTTAGATGATCAAAGATATGAGCCGAATCAAGAAAGAAAATCCACAAAAGATGATAACGAACCGGTAAGCAAAGACTAATCAAGAAGGTGACATGAAGAAAGCCAAGAAAAGTGAAAGGACAGTTTTCTTGAAAATTATTAAAAGGACAATCAAACCATACCGGTGATTGTTGAGATTAATAAATTACTTAATAATTGGTTATAATTGTATCATTTATATCCAAAAAACTAAATTTAACTTTGGTTATCTACTTAAAGCTATCGTACAGAGTATCAGAACAATTGTTGCACAATAGTGGGGGATCAGTGGACATGATCATGAAAACACTTAAACACGGCCATGATCCTTCAAATTAAATTTTCTTTTTTTTAATAAATTAAAACCTAAACATAAGCATTGAACTAAACTTATGAAAAAAGAGAGAAAACCTCACCTACAAAGCAGATGAAATCCAAACATAATGTGTAATATTATTTTAGTTATTTCAGCCAATTCATGTTTGGAATATCAAACCTGAGTAGCACCCGAAAATTCAAAAAATTAAAAATATTATATACATGAGACTTTTTATCCTAAATCTATTTATAGATTAGACCGTTGGATTGAAATCCAATGGTCTACAGATTTTAGTAAATAGTATCATATTGCTTTATAAATAGTAACACAATGAAAAATAAGATACACAATATTTTAATCTGAATTGTCAAATCATAGTTGTAACAGTAATTTAATAAATCTGAACTGTCAAATATTATTTCCACTAGACCCACAAAAACCCAAACTTTAATTGTAACGCTAACTAAATAGATCTAAATTGTCAAACTTTATTTCCACTAAACCGACAGGAAACCAAAATTTAAAAAAAAAAAAACACAGGACAACCTATCCGTTACCTTCTATTTCTCTACAATGGGACACTGTTCCCACCAGCATCCTGCAGACTCCTTTTCCTCTATATACATATATATATATATATATATATATATCTTCAAATAGAACAAAATTCGTATACAATGCAGTAAATTAAACAAATTTAATGAAAAGAAATTTGCTCACCCTTGCTCCGACTAATAGGCGCTACTGAATAAAACTACTTGTTATCATAACAGCTAACAACACAAGAGTCATGAACTCAGTTCAATTATCAGACTCAAAATTGAATTAGCCATGATGCAGGGAGCAAAAAAAAGTAAAAAACATCAGCTAAATAATACAGTCAACATCACAAGACGTTTCTAATCATTACCCTTTTATTAATATTATTATTATTTCAAATTCATTAAGTAAAAACTGTACCACTTTCAGCAAAGGCAAATTATAATCATAAATTAAGCCACGACCATGCAAAACAAACCTTTGTTTATTGCTTAACCCCACAGCCAATTTTCCAATTGATGCCCCACCTCTCTTTCACAAGAATAAACATCTAATCGCAATGCAATGGAGTGGAAAACACATATACCGGCTGGTTACTATCTTTTGCGCTTTTTCCTCAATAAGCTTATAAACAATAAAAACCGCAAGCATGAACCTCTCTGTATCTGTTCTGAGTCAACTAAGTGGCCTGGAAAATAGGCCAGTGTGCATCTCCAATATGCAAATCAGCAATTAAAGTTAGACCGCATATACACATAACTCGGATTCCGCAATCCAAACAAAATGCTGCTACCATTCAAAATCCTGGAAGCTGGGCCATGTGTGCTTAAGTCATTTTAGTTTGGATTTGACGGTGGACATGCACAAGGAACTCGATATATGAACGACTGACTGGCAGCCTTGTCCTCCACCATGTAACAAAAGAAAAGCATTCCTGCAGATATATTAACTGTCAATATAGAATATAACTGAACTGTTTTGAAGAGTTATTTGCACATATAAAAATGTTTGTGATATATGAAAGACTTATGGATTCACAATATTTGTCTTTGAAAAATCACAAAAAATATAATCACATATCACTGCTTTTAAAAGCATGAAATTGCCAATTAATGCTTCATTTTAAGAAAAATAATTATATATCGGCATCTCCAACATGAGATTCCTATTGGCGTCTAAATATTGCAGCATTTCATATTTTCTTAAAGAATACAAAGAGGGTCCATTCATGTCATTTATTTCAAATGCTCACAAATGGTAAATCTAGACTACCACATCTCCTAGCAAAAGTAGCTAGGTCTCAAAATGAAGGTTTTCATAATTTGTACTGCTGATCTAAACAAAAGAACCCATAGCTCCTCAGACTGCCAGGTTTGGAACTTTGGATATTCAAACTTCATTTGCTTATTAATGGATTATGTTAACAGAAAGAATTCTCGTATGCTCAATAGTAACTAAACTATCTAAATTGTTAGCACAATAGCACATCATAATTGCAGAGGAAGTAGAAATTATGTACCTGTTGGATCACCTTTTCTGCAAAGCCTTAAACTGCAAAAAGGTTTGACTTAGTCAATGGATTGCTATGATTTTATCTATAGAAAAACAAATGGCAGAATTGGCCTTACTAGAGATATGGACATCTCTGACGTCTTATTGCATTGACTAAATTGTTTAATCTCCTTGAAGGACTATTGTCATATTGATGTAGTATCAACTGAAACAACATAAAAATTAATAACTCCACTGCAATAACCATGCTGACAACAGGAAGAAGAAAAACCACTAATGTAAATATGTGCGACTTCTTTGCTATGTCAACTCACAAAAGAAAATTAGTTACATACACTACAAGAAAATTACTGTTTAGAAACAGTATTTTTCGTTTCTATTTCGTTGCTATTTCAGTTTAGCAACGGATTAGAAACGGAATTTATATGTTTCGAAACCTCTTGTTTCTAAATTAAATAGAAACGGGGAAATGTTCCGCTTCTAACTTTAGAAATGGATTAGAAACGGAAATCAATATGTTTCTAATTTTTAAAAAATTAAAACGAAATGATATATGTTGCTAATCCGTTTCTAAATTCCGTTGTAATTCCGTTTCTACTGTTACAAAAATTAGAAACAGATTCCAAACGGAAAATTTTCTGTTTTATTTTTGTTTTCCTCATTAGAAACAAATTTTTTTTTTGTTCCTAATCCGTTTTTAAATTAAAAACAATACTGAAACAAATAAATCTGTTTCTAATCCGTTTCTGACATTCAAGTAAAAATAAATAAAAATTATATTCCTGATTTTTTTAAAACCTGGTACATGAATTTTATTTTTAAACCTAAAATACCAATAAATAAGAAAGATTCCTCAATTTATACAAAAAGAATGTTTAAGTATATATGTTCAATACAAAATAATAAGTATACGACAAATACAACTATAAGACAACATCATGATCATCAGTCAATGGTTGTGAGTCCTGTGTAGTAAATTGCGACTGCTGAAGTATCCTCTTCTCAAAACTCATCGTCATGTCCTTCATTTGAAACATCATCTCCTCACGATATTGGTCCCTCTCTTCATTCATTTCAAGCAAACTTTATTGAAGCCTCTCCTCACGATCTCGGACTTGACTTAGAATCTGTTGAAGCCTCTCCTCTCGATCTTAGACTTTCATAAGAGTTTAACGCAAATCTCTAACCTCAGTCTGTAGTGTCTTTGATACTGAACCTGTGTAAAAACTTGAAGATAACTGTGGATAAAAAATACACGCTTGGAACCCTATTCCATAAACTTGACTTTTCTTTCCTCCCCCAATAACCTCATAGTATAAAGTTGTTTCATCCACAATAGGATGCTCGTCATGTCATTCTGAAACCACACTTATAAATCTCTACACTTTTCTAGTGAAAGAAAAACAGAGGCTTACCAGTAGCTTAGAGTGAATTGTGTTTAAAAATGCTATTTTTAAGAATTGTATTTTCAAATAAAAATTTATAATAATAAAAATTCTTAATTAACAATGAGTACCACAATACAACCTTAACATATGAATGATAATTCTGTTGGAAAAACACCAACTTTGAAGAATTCAGCTATAACTCCCATGAAAAGTCACCACTAAACAAGCACCACATGCAAATAAATAATATCTTAAATTTATATATTTTTATGGAAATAAATATATATACATATATATTAAAAAAAAGATAACGGATAATGACATTGAAAATTGTAATGAAAACATTAAATTAGTGCTACAAGTAATAATTATCGAAAGGGTTTTTTGGATTTTCGTCTTCCATCATGTCTTTATTTGTTTGTGGTTTTATTAGTAACTATCTGGCATTTGATTAAATCTTACATCCTTTTTTAACTACTGTAAGTCCTTATGGATTTTGGTCTATGATTAGACTTTGTTATTATTATTGTTGTATATATATATTTTTACATTTTTATCATATATTTTCGAGTTTTTCTTATCTCATATTAAGAGATGTATTTATATTTAATTAGAACACCTTCCATTTTATCAATGTCAATATGGTCAAATTTGAAATAAGATTTGGTTGTATTTGTCATAAGAATATGATGTATCAGTCACCAAAAAATTCTGATAGTAGTTTCACCAGAGCTACTTGAATGGTATGCATCACAGATTAAAAAAAATTACTGCTAAAAATAATTAGCAATCTA
>NC_052476.1:21131617-21157936 GCF_009730915.1 Dioscorea cayenensis subsp. rotundata | reverse complement strand
GCATCTATATATATAGTTACATATATTTATATATAAGGCTGTTGTATTTGTTGCATGAGAGTGAGTTATGTACCAAACTATATATATATATATATATATCAACAGATGTATTACTGATATTCACCTTAATGAAATAATCTATTGTCTTATGTTTCTTCATTGTACTCTAAAGAAATATATATATATATACCCAACAATCTCAACAATAATAACATACTATTTGAGGCTGGTACATGTTGTATTATCACAAAAGTTTTTAGTTGTCTAAAACGGTGACATTTCTCCCCTTTTTTTTTTTCATCTGGATTTGGTACTCATTATATTTATAAATATACACAACTACAACAACAATAAAAGCTATCTGAGGTTAGCTACGTGTGTATTATAACAAAAGTTTAACAGCTGAGTCAGAGTGTCAATTGTTCACCATGTTCTTTTTTTTCTTATTCGGATTTGGGACTTATTATGTAATGACCGAAATTAAAATATGAAGGTCATTACTAATTATAATAAAATTAAATACTCTACATATTTAGATACAAATATTCATAGAAATAGTTCAAGACTTTAGTGAAATAAAAGAATAAAAAATATCACACTAATCAAATAAATTCATTTTGATGAATAACTAATTTTTTTAAAAACAACTCCGACAATATTGTTTATCTGAGCTTGCGATTACTTTTTCATCAATAGCGAGCCAAGTTGTTGGCCAACATTCCAAGAACTACTAGAAAAGTTAAAAAGATTTTGCAAAGACAAATGTTACCGGTGCAGCCGTGCAGGGGTGCAAATTTCAAGGTTGGATTCAGAATTTTGGATTGAAATTTTTTTGAACTCATGATGCAAACACGAATGCATCGATTTCCTTTTAGTGCGTCACGCCGTTAGTTTTTTTGGACTTTTTTTCATCTGTTTTATTTTTTTCAGTACTTGTCTCTGTTTTGTTGCCAAAGAACATCAACAAAATTACACAGTATGAATTAATGAAAGCAATGTACATCAGAGCTCATACTGATGCAATGTTCCTGTTCTTCTTTGGCTTCTTTGCCATCTTTTACAATGAAATTTTTGTAGTTTCTCATGCATTGCATTGCTGTGTTTTCTGTACGTAAAGATGTAATTACTTTTATGCTCTTATGAAGCATGATCTTTTGCACATTTGGTCAATCAATATACATACATGACGAAGAAAAAGCGTGAAAATTAAGTGATACAAAGGATCAAGCAAAATTAAGGACAATGACGGGCTAGAGTTTATGGTTGGAAAGTATGGATAAGTATGGTTGGAAAGTATAGTTGGAAAGTCCAGGGACTGGTGGTTGGACAAAAGTAAAGTTATGGTTAGAAAGTATAAAGCGCAGTAAATATTATTATTGATTAACTCACTGTAAAAATTTGTTTCCATAAAATAAAATAGAGCTCATGACCAATTTTGGTCATTACAGTAGCGTCGCTGACGTAGGGGTGTTCGCCTCGAGTGTCGAGCATGGCTCCCCGAGTTCGATCCCTATCTCGTGCAAGGTGAGGGTATGGTTCGGTGGTGAGTGCTGCTCCCCACGTGTTCGTCACTGAGTTACAGTCTTTCGCCTTTTCTCAAAAAGAGAGAGTAAAATAGAAAAAAACTCTTCATATGGAAAAACCTTTTAATTGCCTAATAAATAGTGTCTTTTATCCAATTCATTTCCTCTTGCCTATTTTCTTAAGAAGCATGCATTCAATAGAATTGAAAAGAAAAAGAGAGAAAGAGTAAATTAATGGTGAAAAAAGGGGAAATTAATAGTGTATATATATATATATATATGTATGTATGTATGTATGTATGTATGTACGCATATCATGGAAAAGCTGAAAAAGAAAGAATCTGGGTTAGTTGAGAGTACAGAGTACTTGAGAGAAATTAGCATTAAAGATAACGTGTAATTGTGCTTAATTTTAGAGCTAGCTCTCCAAAGTCTAAGGGTAGACTTTCTGGGCTTGTACTCCAAATATATGGTATTGTTGGGGAAATTAAAGAGAGGATGTTTCTAACTACTAGCATTAAATTCAAGGTCTATAAAAAGAGCAAGAGGTATTGAAGCATTATACATGAATTAAGTTGAGAGCTTAAGAAAGAGTGTGCAGGTTGTGGAAGCTAGTTAGAAATCATATAATATAATACAATGGGGAAGTTTGTTAAGTGTTTGGGAGTGTTGGGATTCATGGCAATGGCAGTGCTTATGATTGTTGGGATTGTGGAGGCTAGAATGCTTGAGAAGGAGGCATTTCTTGGTGGTGGATTAGGTGGTGGTGGTGGTGCTGGAGGAGGTCTTGGTGGTGGTGGCGGTGCTGGTGCCGGAGGAGGGTTTGGAGGTGGTAATGGAGCTGGAGGAGGAGTTGGGGTTGGTGCCGGAGCAGGTGGTGGTGGAGGATTTGGCGGCGGAGCTGGCGGTGGTGGTGGATTATAGAGAACAATTTGGATTACTACTAAAAGACTCTTTTAAGTCTACGTGCATGCATGGCATTTATATTTACATATATTTATATAAAAATATTGTTGTATTGTTGCATGAGATTAAGTAACGTACCAAGTTATCAAGAGATGTACTACTGATATTCAAATTAATGAAATATTCTATTATCTTATGTTTCTTCGTTGGACTCTATATATATACACACACACACACAACAAATAACAACAATAATAAGCTATTTGAAAAGTCACTTCATGTCAGTACTTCTCACTGCTCTTTTTTTATTTGTCACAAATCTATATTTTTTTATCTCATCGTTTTCTAACATCGATAAAGATTTTTGTTATCAAAATTACCCTTGACAATCTATTCAATTTTTTTTTAAACTAAATATGAGAGAAATGTAAAAATATAAATTATGGGTAGTTTTAAAAAGATAACTAATTTTTTATAAAATTTTTCGTGAAATAACTATTTCTTCAGTATGTGAGATCTAGGTTAATCACAACAAATAAAAAAGAACGAATGAAGTATAACAAACGTTTAACAACAGTTACATAAAATGATTATATTTCTCTTGTTTTTTTTTTACCCAAATTTGAGACTTATTATATTTATATATACACACAATAACAACAAGAAGCTATATATTTGAGGTTGGCTAAATGTGTATTATAACAACAGTTTACCATTTGACTGACTATTGCCCAACATGGTGACATTCCGTTTTTTTAATCCGGATTTGGAACTGATTATATATACATATATATACCCAAAAAAGTAATAAATGTGTAAAAATATACGGATTTGGGACTTATATGTAATGACCACAAATTATTAAGGATTATCTATAGTATATATTAGGATCATTACTAATTATAATAAAATGCTTTACATATTTAGATACCAATATGCACTGAAATAGTTTAAGATATTAGTGAAAAAAAAAAAGAATAAAAAATGTCACGCTAGTCAAATAAATTCATTTTGATGAATAGCTAATTTTTGAAACAACTCAGATATTATAGTTTAGTTCCAATGTTGGAATAAAATGGATTAACCACATGCATTAAAAAAAGTAGAAAAAACAAAAACAAACAAAAACATCACAAGAAGTGGAGAGAGAGCAACTGAAAAGTACAAGAGAGTCAATAGAAAAATACAAATAAAAGACCAAAAGCAAACAACACTGAAGAACAGGTCACTCAGGCCCAAAAAGAGCAATTGGAGGCCACATCGTCAAGAGGAACTCTTCCGTAGGAACAATGTCAACCCCTGTCTGTCCACCAAGGAACTGCAGACTACGCTTGGCCGTAGACACGGACCCTTCCAATTTTTGCTTTTTGGCATCCGCACTCGCATTTATTTAAGACAAGAACATATAAATAACTTTCAACAAGAGAGCATCGATGAGCATGTAATAAGCATTGTTAAAAATTCGAGCATTTCTCTCAAACCAAACATTCCACAGTAATGATCTAATAATAAGGTCCACGACATCTTTGAAGGGTTTTGGAATAAGAGCTCGCCAGCTCCCCCACAATTCTTTAACAGAGCGAGGAGGGGTGGAAAATGAAAGTGAAAGTGCAAGGAAAGCCCACAATCTAACAACAAAAGGACACAAGAGGAACAAATGGTCCACAGTTTCAATATCCGCATTGCATAACACATAAGTAGCTGTCGGAAGTTTATTGCAAACTTTCTAGCAGTGAGATTGCTCGAGAGTAAGAATACTATTATCCTACACGAGCGGTTAAACATAATGATTTTTCTTCGCACGGGGAGTTCCAAATTAAGTTGATGATTCTACAGTAACGCCACCATGAATGAGAAAAACTATAAAGAGATTTGATGAAAAAGATGCCGCTTTGAAGTAAGGGTCCACTTCTTAGTGTCTACACTCAGTGAACCACAAGTCCAAGATTTGCGACTCGCTCCGCTAACACAACATGGTCGATTTGAACCGGGGACTCGGGTGAGATGGATGAGTTCTTTGATCGCACTCAAACCCTGCCTATTCGAGGCAATGAAAAGATCTGGCCACAGATTTTTTTTGGGGCACAGTTATCCACCCACCTATCTAACCAAAATAAAGTTTTTCACCATTGACAACTACCGAAGAAACACCAGCTTGAAAAGCCGGAATATTGTGGAGCAACCCGTTCCAAATGAAGGATCTTCGGTTATGAGGTTTGCTATGGAGGTTCCAACCTTGAGCAAAGTTGGAGTAATTGAACATGACTATTTTATCTCCGCACAAGGAGGCCCCAGAAGTCAATTTCCACCACCACTTTGCTAACAATGCATTGTTAAAAAGCAACAAGGTTCGAATCCCCCACCCTCCCTGCTTTTTCGAGGTCTACGATTGCACGTACCACTTTTATCGCCCTCATTTTTTTGGATGATCAATGTCAGGGCCAGACCACAGAAAATCCCTGCGTATCCTATCAATGGCTTTTATCACCCAGCAGGAAGTTTGAAGATAGACATCCGAGTAGTTCGGGGTGGTTGAGAGGACGAATTTACCAATGTTAGCCCTCGCCACCTAAAGAAAGAAGCTTTTGCTTTCCAAGTTTGCAATTTTGATCTAATCTTCGAAATAAGTTCCTCCCGCTCTTGACGAGAAGGTCGACAACCAGAAATTGGAATCCCTAGGTAACTCACAGGAAGAGTGCCCCTAACACAGTTGAAAGTTCTAGCAAGATGTTCATCCGAAGCATGTTTTTCCGAAGAGAAAAAGCGTGTTTTATGGTAATTAACTTTCAACCCGAAATACCTTCGAACAAAAACAAGGATTAATTTGATGATGCGAAGGTCCTCCTACCCCCTAACAAGAACCACAAGAAGATCATCCGCGATCATCGGAGATGGCACATTTTCTCATAAACTCCCAGAGGAACTCCGAAAAGGATTCCAAAGGTGAGAGCGTGGTTGAACATTAGGCTAAGCACATCCGAGACAAGCGCAAAGAGCGTGGTTCCAAAAATATTAATATGTAAGATTAAATTAATAATAATAATATTTTATGATATCTAGATAAAATATGTTCCACTCAGTACCTCCTTCTATCATCACCAACATCTAATCCTACATTATCAACCAAATCTAAAAAGAGTGAATATTAATAAATACTTAGTAACTAGCTAGTTTTTAAATGATGAACAAGAATTAGCCATATCGTATGCAATATATGTGACTTACTAATTTACTAACGATTAATTTAACCTTAACACTTAATCGCCTTGTCACATGTTGTAAGAATTCAATAGTGTTCAAATACTCATTCTAATTAAGATCATGGACTCACCATACATAATCCATAAATTTTAGTGTGAATCTCTGGCCATGTATACGTAACCTCAGTGGTGATTATAAAAATAACTCAATAGAACTTGAATCACACGCACTGAGATTTTAACATGGGAAGGAAAAATAAACACTAAAAATCTATAATTAAAAAAACATGTACATATAATACTATCACTGTAATCATGAATTCACATAAGTAATAATAGAGTATATAAAACTTTAGTATCCATCAATTGTAAAGCCTACTCCTCATAACAAGGTTCTTAAAAAAATAGCGTATAATCAATTAATCTATAAAAACATTACTTTTAAATAAAATATAATAATGAATTATATGAATAAAATATATGACTACCTAGCAAGTGACAAGGTACTTACATGTAAATTATTTATCATAAGAAAATTACTTACAACTAACATGCAAGTTGCTTATTATAAGAAAAAGTACTTACAACAACAATTATGCAAAATTGTTCATCACAAAGACAAGTGCTTGCAAGTTGTTTATTATAAGAAAAAGTACTTACAACTACAATTATGCAAAATTGTTCATCATAAAGACAAGTGCTTCCTGATCAAATAAAAATTAGAGAAGAAGAGATAACAACAAAAGGATACAAAAAGACACGTGGATAAACTCAAAAAACTAGTTCTTCTTCTTCTTCTTACTAGAGAACATAACTAAGATACATATATCAAAAGATAGACATTACGACAACTTGCAAAACAACTTAGTACTGACATGATAATATCACCATTACTAGTACCATCCTTCTACCTTAACATAATTAATTCTTCATACTAAAAGAGACCCGAAAACATGGACATCCACAATGGAGTGCATGGTGTCGTAGATATAGCAATATGGTCACAAGATTCGACCACTCCCCTCTACGTCGAGCACTTATCTCTTCACTCAAACCTTCACTCAACTCCAACAAATTCCCCTTGATCAAGTTTACAAACACCCAAAGATTCTTCTCGAACATTTCATGCTTCTTGATTGTCAAAGCCTTAGTGAGAATGCCTGCCTTTTGCTCGCCAGTGTCACAATATTTCACAGCAATTGTTCCTTCACTAACCATACTCCGAATGAAGTGAAACTTGATATCCATGTGCTTCGTCCTTCCATGATGTTGAGGGTTCTTAGCTATAGCAATTGCGGACCTACTATCACACCATATCACTGTCGCATCACTTGCACTTAATTCACAATCTTTCATTAATTTCTTAAGCCACAAACATTGACAAGCTGCTGAGCATAGAGCTACATACTCAGCCTCAGTTGTGGAGAGTGCAATGATCTCCTGCTTCTTCGACATCCAAGTAATTGCAGCGGACCCCAAACTAAAAACCACACCTGTTGTACTCTTTCGATTATCTAGACTCCCTGCCCAATCGCTATCAGAAAAGCCTTCAAGTTTACATCTGGCTTTCATGTGAATAATAAAGACCAAATTACGTTGTTCCCTGCAAGAGGTATCGAAGAACCTCGCTTTGCTCGCTCCGAGTGAGTTCTTGTTGGCTTGTTCATAAACTCGGATAATACTCCCACAACATATGAGATGTTTTGGTCGAGTATGGGTTAAGTAGATTAACCTCCCCACGGACATCTATATCTCCCTTCTTCACGGTCACCGCACTCCATCACTCTTATGGAATTTTTCATTAGTGCACATGGGTGTTGGAGCTACCTTGCAATTTTGCATATTAAAAATTCTTCAATGGTCTAATGTATACTTTCTCTGAGAAACAAACACACCTTTCTCATCTTGTAACACCTCCACACCTAAGAAGTAACTTAATAACCCAAGATCGCCATTTCGAATCGCTTCTTCATCTCCTGTCTTGAACTCGTGAGTTAAGGAAATTGAAGAACTTAAGTATACAATGTCGTCCCGATAAATGCACACCAGAAGAACATCACCACTCTCTTCAACTTTCTTATACAATGTATGCTCATTGTCACTTCTTTTGAAGCCCTGCAAGACAAGGTATCCGTCAATCTATATACCAGGGCCCTTGGGGCCTGTTTCAATCCATACAATGCTTTGTTGAGCTTGTACACCATATCCTCCTTGCCTTCTACCACGAACCCTGTTGGTTGCTCGACGAAGACTTCTTCAGTAATCTCTCCATTGAGAAAAGCTGACTTTATATTAAGATGATACAAGCCCCATCCCCTCTAAGCTCCCAGAGCAAACAGAAAACGTATTGTTTCCATGCGTGCTACTGGAGCAAAGACATCATCAACATCTACTCCCAGCTGCTGTGTATAACCTTTGGCCACGATTCTTGTCTTCAACTTTAATATTTCACCATTTTCTTTGAACTTTGTCTTGTAAACCCATTTTAAGCCAATGATTTTCTTCTCAGTTGGTCGACCCACCAACTCCCAGGTTTCATTTCGCTGAATTGATCTCATCTCCTTAGCCATAGTCGCACCGCCAACCCTACTCGACTTATACGACTTCTTCATAAAAACAATGGGTCAACAACATTCAAAAGCAAAAGAATAGTTATTGTATATGTCACTTAGTCTGGCGTGTTTTTCCGTGGAGGTGTGTTATCGTTGTTGCATCAACCATGTCTTGCAGGCTCCTTGAATTTATTTCTGATGTTGTTGTCGATTGTGATGAGAGAACTTGATCATCTACTGAGTGTGCATGGTTCTCCTCACTTGTATCACAAGCTTCATCAGGCTCTTCATCGTCAAACAGTGGGTCACCCCATGTGTATGCTGCTGAATTATTAGTCACAGTATTCCAATCCCATCTTTCATCCTCTCTAAACATCACATCTCTGGCTATACGAACCTTGCATGTGATGGGATTATATAATTTGTAGGTCTTTGTCTCACTCACGATGACCCTACAAACACACACCTTCTCGACTTGTCTTCAAGCTTAGCACGCTTCGCGAAGGAATTTGTGCAAAAGCGAGGCATCCAAACACTCTCAGGTGGCTAACATTCGGCTTCACCCCCATCCAGACTTCATACGGGGTCTTGTTGTGTAAAAACTTCAGTTGAGGGAGATATTTATCGATAAGCGGTTGTTGCACCGCCTCCACCCAAAAAGATATATGGCAACCCGCTGCTCTTCAACAAGCAACGAACCTTCTCCACCACAAGGCGATTCTTCCGCCTCAACAAGGCTGCGTTGAGTTGTGGTGTGTATGGTGGAGTGAGTTCCCACCGAATACCCATCTTCTCGCAGCGTGCTCAATAATATCCCCGAGATAGAAATTCACCTTCTATCCGATCGGATGATGCGAACCTTTCTTCCGGTTTGCCTCTCCACCAGCATTTGAAACTTCACAAAGGTTTCATATGTTTGACTCTTTGACTGTAGAAAGTAAGCCCAGGTCATACGAGAGCAATCATCGACCAATAGGAACATATATTTGCTTCCACCGAGTGACTCTACGTGCATTGGTCCGCAGAGATCCATGTGCACACGATGCAACACGTCACTGGCCCTCCGAGATCTTCCCGCTAAGAAGGGAGTACGTTAATGCTTCCCATGTATACATGCATCGCACGAATCTGGATGGCCAATACTAGGGAGCCCCGTCACCATTCCTTTTATCTCCAATGCCTTTAAGCTTGGATAATTTAAATAGCCTATAGCGCGATGCCACGTCACGAGCATCCTCTGCTTTCTTCACAGAGAATGTGGGCTTTCCCATCGCTGGAGAACCTCAACAAAAACATGTTGTTATCCGTTCGCCTGACGGTGGTTATGAGCTCGCCGGAGTTTTTCTCAAATATAGAACATGTGTCTCCATCAAACACAACAGAGAAACCCCTCGAGAGTAGTTGTCCCACGCTCAAAAGATTATGAGCGAGGCCAGGGACAAACTGAACATCATGGAGAAGCTTTACACTCCCTCCTTCAAAACTGATGGCAACTGTGCCTCTTCCTTCCACCTCTATCTCCTTGTCATCTCCTAGCCTTACCTTGAGCTTCTGGGATTCATCAAGCTCAGTGAAATAGCTCCTTCTCTCCGATCATATGATTAGAACAACCTGAGTCGATGATTTACACCGAGTTCACCGGACTCTCTCCTTCATTAAGCACCATAAACAGATTACTCACTTCCTTTTCCTTCTCTTCTGCCACCATTGAAGCTCCTTGCTCTGCCAGTTTGTCTCTAGACCAACAGTTTGCTTTAATATGACCGAACTTCTTGCAGTGATGACATTGGATGCTGCTTTTGAATGCTCTCTGCTCACTACTTTGTTGTGTCTTCATTTCGCCTCCCCTTTCCTCTTCCTCGTCCCAAAACCTCGAACGAACCTCTTCCGCGACCTCTCGAAGGTGTTTTGTCAGCATCCTTCAAAGATGATAGCTCATTCCTCACATGAAGAGCCTTCTCATCTCCTTGATCAGATTGGCTGATCAACCGCGCTTCATGAGAGGATAGGGAGCGAAAGTGAGCGCATCTAGTGTAAGCTTTAGTAATATCACGCGACTCCTCAATGGCGTCAGCCACCACGTGATTATACTTAGCTCCCATGCTTCTTAGGATTTTTCCCACTACCATCGCCTCAGAGATTGTATCACCAAGAGACTTCATCCGATTCACTAGCTCCCGACTCGGGTTACATAATCTTGAACACGATCACCATTCTTGATGCGCAGATTCTCAAAATCTTGCCAGAATGACTGAAGCTTCACGGACCATAGTCTTGAATCACCTTGATACAACCTTTTCACTTGTCCCAAGCCTCCTTGGATGAACTCTGTTGTTTCAATGCGTGAGAACGATGTCAGTATCGCCTTGTTGAATCGGTGTAGAGCCTTGGCATCTCGTTTTTTGTTCTCCTTCGTCTTGGCTTCATCTTCTTTCTCCGGAACACCCTTTTCAATAAGATCCCAAAGGTCTTGAGCTCGAAGAGAGTCGTCATCATGATACTCCATTGACGTGAGCATTCTCCGTTAAACACCGCATAGGTGGGAGTCCATTTGAAGCCATCAACAAGACTTGTTCAAGAGGTTGTGAGATATGGGAAATAAACTGGAAAAGAGGAAGCAAAGCAAATAGCTCTGATACCACTGATCAAATAAAATTAGAGAAGAAGAGATAACAACAAAGGATACAAAAGACACAGGATAAACTCAAAAAACTAGTTCTTCTTCTTCTTCTTCTTACTAGAGAACATAACTAAGATACATATATCAAAAAGATAGACATCACGACAACTTGCAAAACACTTGAGTAATCGACATGACAATATCACCATTACTAGTACCATCCTTCTACCTTAACATAATTAATTCTTCATACTAAAGAGACCCCGAAAAACATGGACATCCACAACAGTGGTTGCATGGTGCTCGTAGATATAGCAATATGGTCATAAGATCTGCACCACTCCCCCAGCCGCTGACCCTATCTCTTCACCAAACCTTCGATCAACTCCAACACTTCCAACAACCATACAACGTTGTTCATTATGAGAAAAAGTACTTATAACCATAGATCTATAGTCAAAAACCGAGTAGGACCGGACCGAGGGGATTAATTGAGTCTATTTGGTTCAATCTACAAAACTGGTTGAATAAAAATCGGTCTTGAACCGGATGAATCGGTGATTTAACCGTGAACCGGATCGGTTCACATGGTTTCAACAATAGTAAAAAAGAGTTATATCGTAAGAAATTAAGATGTCATGAAATGAGACTTTTACTATTTCCTAGTTCTCTCTCCTTTTGTTACTCCATCTCAGACTCATCTCTATTTTTCCTCTATTCCTTTCTCACCCTCTCCTTCTTGGGAGACAACGATCGCTCCAAGTTTCACAACCGTATCATATATAGATTTAGTTATTTGGAGCTTTCAAGCATAAAAAAAATGTGATCAAATCACATATTATATGATTTGTGACTTCTCAGCTTGATGTTGAATCACAGGCTGATTGCAGCACTTTCTAGGCCATATCAAATGAAAGACTTCTTTGATTGCATCCAGCATAAGCTCAGGATGGTCTTCAATGTGTGCATGGTCATGTTTGAATAATATTTGATTTAAAAACTCATCCTAGCTATAATCTACAAAATATGGAGACCAATGAATTTGAAACACATATAATTTCTTCGATAAAAAGTGATAATTAATTGTCAAAGATCAGACCTTCCTTGCATAACCACTGATCAAAGAATGAGAATCAGCTGGCAGAGATGAACTAGTATTTTTTTCGAAACTGATCCATAAAGACGTACATTGGTTCAGGAAAAACATTTTTTTAAGATGTTTGTCAGAAAAATGAAAGAGGTTGAAGAGATGCTAACATGCATTCCAAAAATACGGTTAGGTATTGAGTACATATGTTCTCTGCCATAGTTTACATTCCAAAATCCGAAGCAAATTAAACGACATGTTGGCACTTCAGAAGTGTAACAAATTGTTAGGAGTTCAATTCCCAAGTTAACTACTGAAGGATGATTGCCAGAAAGAAAAAAGAAAATGAAGATCTTATTTTTCTGTTGTTTGATATTTGATGTATTTTCTGTTTTATATCATCATATTTTTGTTTATGGTCATGCAGGTAATTCTTGTGGAACTGTGCATCATGCTCTTAGGTATGGCTAGTAAGTTCTATCTTAAGTTATTTATTCTAAAAAAAAAAAAAAATAGGAGCTGCAATTGATTTGAATTAAATTTATATATAATTCGATTTAAGCAATGTCAATCCTTCAGAACATAACATGTAATAAACGTCTCTTCTGCATGAAATTTCTTGATATTTATTGAATTCAATGGCTCAATGGTCCTTGTGTTTTGATTGATGGCTTGTGAAATCAAATTATTTGAAATATTTCTCCTTCTGTTGCAATTTATGTGTGTAACAAAAGCTTCATGATGTTGATGTTGATCACCTCTTAAAAGTTGCATTGGAATGTTTTATTTCAGAGCTGTTATCTAAATGCATTATTTGGCAAGCGAAAGGTATGAATTATCTTCAACATCGCAACCCGCTTATCATTCATCATGGTTGGGAAATCCTTAACCTTACCACCTTTAATAATGCCTTGCTGGGCAGATGGTGGTAGAAAATTATCGGTGATCGTCAGTGGTGCGGCGAGTTGGTCTTCCGTGCTAATTATTTTCGAAATTTTCCTGCTTGGAACCTTTACCACAAGCACTGTGCTAGAAGGTCCTTTTTCTGGAATGGTATTCTCCAGCTTTTACCCGCCTTTCGCAAAAATACTACCCCTATCATTCGTGATGGTGCTTCTAAGTTGTTTTGGCTTGATAGCTGGGTTGAGGGGAGAGCTCCGGCGGATATCTGGCCAAATCATTTCCAATTAACCAATCTTAAGAACTGCACCATCAAGGAGTTTGCAAGCACGAGAGAAAATATATATAATAAAAGTAGTGTATTTAGACATTATCAAATCCCTCTACTTCATCACTTGATTTTGCTGCAAAGTGTAGTACTCTGTCATCAGTTAATAAAGGAGTGTAACTGGAACATGATAATTTACCGACGACACATGATTTTGGCTTGAAAAACACACGAAATTGATCAGTTGTGACGATGATCATCGGCAAACAAATTGATGCTGTTATAGACCTTTATATTCTTTAATTGTAATCAGTTCAGAGATTCATAAGAAGAGTACTTGTCTGTATTTTGTTGCCAAAGAACATCATCAAATTAAATTATACAGTATGAATGAAAGCACTGTACATCAGAGTTCATACTGGTGCAATGTTCATGTTGTTTTAACCTTCTTTAACTTCCATCGTTTTACAATGAAATCTTTGTAGTTTCTCATGCATTGCATTGCTGTGTTTTCTGTACGTAAAAATGTAATTATTTTTATGCCCTTTTGAAGCATGATCTTTTGCACAAGTGGCCAATATATATATAGATATTATATTTATATATAATACATACATGACAAAGAAAAAGCGTGAAAACTAAGTGATACAAAGGAATAATTCAAGTAAAATTAAGGACAACAACGGATTAGAAATTATGGTTGGAAAGCATGGAAAGTATGGTTAAGTATGGTTGGAAAGTATAGTTGAAAAGTTCAGGAACAGGAAGTGAAGTTATGGTTGGAAAATATGAAACACAGTAAATATTATTATTAATTAACTCACTAAAAATTTGTTGCCATAAAAATACAATAAAAACTCTGCGTAGAAGGAATTTTTAATTGCCATATAAATGTTGCTTTTTATCCAATTTATAACTAATAGTTATCTATTTCATGCATGCGATAAAATAAAAAATAAAAAGACAAAGAGAAAGCAAAAGAGAAAAGAGTAAATTAATGGTGAAAAAAAAAAAAGGTAAATTTGACCAATTTATATGAAAGCGTGAAAAGTGATACCAAGGAAATAATTCAAACAAAATTAAGGACAATAAAGCTGTGATTTACCTATATTTATTATAAAAAAAAATTAAGGACAATGACATGAGCTAGAGATTATGGTTGGCAAGTATGGAATGTATGGATAGGTCATAGGTATGGTTGGAAAGGCTGGAATGTATGGATAGATATGGTTGGAAAGTAAGGAATGTATTGAAAACATTTTAACCTTTTAATTGCCATATAAATATTGCCTTTTCCAATTCATATCCACTTGGCTATTTTCTTAAGAAGCATGCATGCAATAAAATTGAAAAGAGAAGAGAGAGTAAATTAATGGTTAAAAAAAGAGGAATTAATAGTATATATATATTGTTTAATTCATTTTTATTTAATAAATTAGTAGTTTATCTATTTTTATTAAAAAAAATAGAACGCATATCATGAAAAAGCTGAAACAGAAACAACCTGTGTTAGTAGAGAGTACTTGAGAGAAGGCATTAAACATGATGTGTAATTGTGCTTGATTTGTATAAAAAGTTCAAAAATTTCTGGCCTTGTTTTTCCACATGGTATTGTTGGAGAAATTAAAGAGAAAGATGTTTCTAACTACTAGCATTAAATTCAAGGTCTATAAAAAGAGCAAGAGGCATTGAAATATTATGCATGAATTAAGTTGAGAGCTTAATTAAGAAAGAGTGTGATTGTGGAAGCTAGTTAGAGATCATATAATATAATACAATGGGGAGGTTTGTTAAGTGTTTGGGAGTGCTGGGATTCATGGCAATGGCAGTGCTCATGATTGTTGGGATTGTGGAGGCTAGAATGCTTGAGAAGAAGGCATTTCAGGTTGATCTTGGTGGTGGAGCAGGTCTCGGTGGACAAGCTGGTGCTGGAATGGGATTGAACTTTGGGATAGGTGGCAAAGAAGGTGGTGGTGGTGGAGGATTTGGGGTTGGTGCCAGAGTAGGTGTTGCTGCACCTGGACCTGGATTTGGTGCCGGAGTTGGTGGTGCTGGACTTGGATTTGATGCCGGAGTAGGTGGTGCTGGACTTGGGTTTAGAATTGGCGGTGGATTTTAGAGAACAATTTGGATTACTACTAAAAGACTCTAATAAGTAATAAGTCTGCTTGCATGCATGGCATTTATATTTATATATGTTTTATATATAATAATTTGTACTGATGCATGATGTACTGCTGATATTTACCTTAATGAAATAAATCTATTGTCTTATTTTACTTGGTTGGACTCTAAAGAACTATATATATATATATATACTACAATTTTTTATTTTTTATTTTGAAAAGATGGATAAAGCACTTCAATTAAAATTAAGGAAAAAACAAAAGTGTAACCAAGCCCCTATCTCAAAAAATAGAAGAGAGGCGCTACAACAAACCACAAGCAGTGGAATAGCAACAAGGCCAAAACTTTAGATCAAGTGATTTGGCGGGCTGGGTTGCCAACCAATAACTGGATTGTACTGTATTGAGCCCGATTTCTTGTTGAAAATACCAAACATTAAATCAACCCACCTACAAGTACATGATTGTTATTTATTGCTACCAAATATTATTAAAAAAAAAACAAGCTTGTCTTATTTTATATTTATCATTCAACTTGATATTATTTGGAATGAATAAAACTTAAACCAAATTATTTATAAAAAATATTATTATAAAAAACACCATAATTTCAATGGTGAGAAATGATATAAGCATGTTAATTTAAAATCATAATTCTTTCTATAATATTTTTTTTTTTTTGTATTTTTTAAGGTGAAATTTCTAAAATCTTGTCTATTTTTAAAACGTAAAATTATAATATTTTTTGAAATATTTATTCATAAATAATTAACTTGCATTTTTATTAAATCGAAGAAAGTTTTTACTCCAACGTAATTTAAAAAAATAGTTATAATATTTTATTTATCTTCATTTAACAATTTATTTTAACAAAAGAAATATAAATTAGGAAAAAAAATATTCATTATGAGATAATTATAACAATTGTTTCATTATAAAAAAAACCATTAATTTTTTAAAAGTTTACTATATATATCATTTCCATATTTAACTTTTTTTATGGAAGAATAAATAATTATTTAGTAAGATTTCTTCAATTTGGTGAGTGATTCATTTTAATCAAATCAATAATTTTCAAAGAAATTTTAATTTAATCCTATATCAACAAAAATATGGTTTTGAAAACATTGTTAAAAAATTAAATAATGAATATTTAAGAAAAAAAATATTATGACTATAAAAGTTTTTATGTTGAATATTTTTTATTTTAAAAAATTATATTTGATTTTTTTTTGGAAAAAATCAACAAAGGTAACAGACAAGATTCGAATTTGACATCACTAACTTAACCAACCTAAGCATAACTTGTTTGTTGATATTAATTTTTTACTAAATAATATAAATGATAAATAAGGCATTTTTTTTTAAAAAGGTGGATAAACCACTATATTAAAAAAAGAAAATAACCAACCACTAAATATGGTAAGGATACAAGATACCAGACCAAAAGAAACAACAAGAGATCAACAATCAAAATAAAAAAGAGAGAGGAACAACGACCCTCCTTAAGGCCATCAGCAACTAAACACCTATCCTACGACCCCGTCGTGAACCTCCTCAGTAGGCTGGGTCGCACCCCAAACCTCGTCGCTGGGACCCAAGAACTCCAAGCTCCTCCGAACAGAAGTGATGTCATCATCAAACTTCTCACGGACTCTGTCCTCGACTGAAGATAACCAAGATAAAATCATCCGATCAATTTTGAATAAAATCATCCGATCAATTTTGAATAAAATACATTGCACATGAACAGAATTGGCATTAAAGATACAATCATTCCTAGCCAGCCAAATATTCCAAACAATTGCTTTATAAACAAGATCTCCAAAAGCCCTCCGGGCGGGGAGCAAACTTAGACGCCAAGGCCCCCATAAGTCTCTCAAGGAGGCGGGGGGCTGCGGGAACTGCAGCAACCTACCAAAGTAATCCCACACCTGGACAGCGAAAGGGCATTGGAGGAAAAGATGATTAACAGACTCCGAACCCGCATGACAAAGCACACAGGTATCCGTCGGCATCCTGTTGCACCTCCTGCGCGCAAGGGTTTCCAATGTGAGAATTCTGTTTTGCTAAGCAAGCCAGTTGAAAAGAGTAATTTTCTTTGGACACCAGCTACGCCAAAAAAACTTAGCCACTTGGCATCTTAACCCTCCATCGATGAGGAAATTGTAGAAGGACTTGACCGAGAACATCCCACTGCCTGTAAGACTCCACTTCTTGATATCCTTAGTCGTTCCGGCGGAGACAAGCAAGCGGTCAAGGATCGGAAAGACCTCACACATCCCTGAGAGGGGCGGAGCATCTAACAAGTGAAGGAGATCCCTAATAGTCCCATTAGGTTGATGACAAGCACTGAACATCTCAGGCCACAGGTACATGGGGGATCTCCCATCAAGCCAATGATCTTTCCAAAACCGGGTATCCTAACCATCCTTGACATCCATCCAGATGCAACCTTCCAACGCCGGTAGGCAACTTAAGACCCCTTTCCAAAAGTAGGAAATTCTCCCAGTCGTGTTATGGCCAACACAACCCCGCTGCCCGTGAGTTGAAGTGAAGCACTTTCGCTCCACTCCAAGAGAGATCGATGAGTGTACTTCCACCACCATTTACCCAAAAGAGCCCGATTGAATCGTCGGGAGGTCCAAAATGCCCCATTCACCCCTCGGGTCCCTCGCCGACAAAGATTTTTTTCCATCTAACCCGATCGGGGCCAGAGTCGGTCCATATCCGGGTCCGCACTGGAGGAAATCTCTTCCGAGACTATCAATCTTTTTTTGATGACCCAAAGAAGGCAACCCTAAAAATGGACATCCAATAAGTTGTGATCGCAGTAAGGACCGAATTCACCAGCGTCAATCGACCTCCCAGAGAAAGATGTTTCACTTTCCATGAGGCAAGTCTTCTGCGGACCTTGAGGACAAGGCCCTCCCAATCTTGTATACGCGGTCGCCTACCCGAGATTGGCATACCCAGATAAGTGACCGGCAACATACCCACCTCGCAATGCAACGTATCTGCCGCAACAGAGTCCGGAAACTCACCCCAGTAACTAGAGTAAAGACAAGTTTTAGAGAAATTTGTAGCTAACCCCGACATTCCTTCAAATAAGAATAAAATAAGTTTGATAATCCTGAGGTCCTCGAGCCCCCCTGAGGTGAAAATTAAAAAGTCATCCGCGTAGTGGAGATTGCAACATCTACCGAACTCCCCCAGCGGAACCCCAACCAGTATTTTGGAATCCAGGGCATGAGAGAACATCGCACTTAAGGCATCCATAACCAGAACAAACAACAAAGGGGACAACGGATCACCTTGCCTCAATCCACGTTGATAACGGATGTATCCATTCGGTGATCCATTAACAAGAATGGAAGCCTTAGAGGAGTGAAGTATGCTGCTAATCCACCCGACCCATCTATCTCCAACGCCCCTAGCAGATAGGAGATCGAGAAGGAAACCCAATCCATCGTATCGAAGGCCTTAGCGAAATTCACTTTGAGGATGAACCTCGGAATTCTGTGTTTGTGGAGGCTGAAGATAATTTCCTTCGCAGTAGCGATGTTATCCAAGATACATCTACCTTTTAGGAAAGCCGATTGGTCCATACCCACAAGGGAGTTAATGACCCTACTCAACCGAGTTGCAAGGATTTTTGAGAGAATTTTTAGGGAGGAATTGATAAGACTAATGGGACGGTAGTCGCCTGGGTTCTCTGGTGCCTCAACCTTAGGGATTAAAGCAATACTAGCCTAATTGATTCTTTCCAAATTCACATTCCCCATGAAGAAGTCCTCACAAAGCTTAAAGAGATCAATCTTAATAGTATCCCAGAATTTTCTGAAGAATTGCAAAGGGAAGCCATCAGGGCCCGGAGTGTCACACCCACCCCTCCTACCGAGGTAAATGTGGCACCCATCAGTTAAAAATTCCTTTTTAACTGGAAACCTGACACCTCTCGTAAAACCAAATCGGACTTACAAATTACAATTTATAACTTTACACCAACTCGCAGGGATTCAAATACATAAATACAACAAATATAATAACTCAAATTTGTGAGTACAACCGCTACAAGATCACGATACCAACAAATATAAAGAAAAAGTATGGGACCCACTCGCAGCCTTGGACTTAACCCCCGACTAGCTCTAAACTTGAACATGCAATCTAGGGTCTTGCTCCCCGCGATAGCTAGAAGACATTCAGATTGGCTCAGTAGTGGCTTAATAATTTCAAATACTCAAATACAAATGATATATAAAATATATAAATACCAACTTCTCAAATAATTTTTCCAACTTTTCCAAAAATACCGTAATTTTAGCAAAATACATTTTTTTAAAGAACTTTTGAAACATAAATTCATCACAAATCAATATCAAATCAATTTTCTAAGAAAATCCAAATTGTCGTGAGATCAGCCTCCCTAAGAGCGGCTACAATGGGCTTCGCCTCATCACAACCCAAAAATAACAAGTAATATAAAAATCCATTCTCAATTCCACGACTGGAAAACTCTCCCCACTTAGCCGCGTCGCGACTAGGGTTGGGAGCCGCCAAGGTCTTCATAACCTCGACGTTGGCCCACCGGGTCCCGTGTGGTGACTCCGGGATCCCGATGTATCATCCAATCGTGGGCTCTACGCTCCCACCGATCCGGACAAATCAACACTCGGTCCACCACGCCACCTCTAAAGGCTCGCCCGTGGGGACCCACTATCGAAGAGTCGGGCCTTGGCCCGCCACCATCCAAACCAACATGTAAATGTAGCAATAATACAATCAGATAAATCACATCACACTGGTCCTTATCCGAGACAAGCATTCACATCACGAAAATAAACATCATTTCCACAAAGCCAATGTCAAAAGTATAACAACGCATAAAACCAAGTAAAATCCAGATTCACGATACTGCTCCTATTCCGGGAATGAAAACCAATTCCACAAATATTGTTGGTAAAAACATTTTAAAAATGCTCACATGATTTCACAAATCATTCCAAATCAAAGCATATATAACCATAGAAATAAATACATGAAGTGAATAATTAAATCACATATACATGTATTTTCACTATTCATAAATACGTATAATTATACGAAAACTGATGTATCAATACGATTGTCGTGAACATCAATCAAAGAAGTAAATATACGTGATACCTCAACATTATACGCCAATTAAACATGATAAAAAGAAATACTTAAACAATTATTTTCAAAAATACTAGCCATTAAATAATTATTTTCAAAATAATAATAATTAATCAATTATTTAAAAATAATAGCCACTACCAACTCACTCCCGGTGTCCTTGGGCTCCTTCCTAGACGAAACTCCCTCCCAAGACCGAATAACACCTCAATGTTAATAATATAATAAAAATAAATATCACATTTAAACCCAAAAATAAAATACAATAAACAACAATAGACTCTATTGGGCCCACTCTACTCCAATCGGTTAAAACCCGACCTAGCATTATCCAACTGGCTTTCAATCGCACTTAAACCAACTCAATTTAGACTCAAAACACGCTTAAACCAATCTGAACCAATCTCAATTCCATTGAACCAAGCTCAATTGCACTGAACCAAGCTTAATTGCAGACTGAACCAAACTCAATCAAACCCGAACCAGCTTGAACCAACTCAATTCTTATTCAAAAATCCATTGAACCAACTTGGTTCAGCCCAAAACCCTTAGCCCAAATCAACTGAACCCAAACCCAAACCATCTCAACTTGATTTGATCAAGCCCAACTTAACCAAATCAATTCAACTCAACCAAATCAATTCTTAACTTGGTTTGATCCAACCAAATCAATTTGGTTAAACCCAACAAATCAATTCAACCATCTTCATTAACACCTTAATCATCATCATCATCAACTTAATTAATCAAACCAAACCCTAATCTCTCGTGCTACAAGAATTGCTACAAGAATTCCCAGTAACCTCATCTCCATTTCAAGCGATTTTTCAACTCGAATACGCTTTTCAAAAACAATTTCATACACTCATCATCTATAATAATTAAACATGCTTTTTCAACCCAAATAAATCATTTTTTTCTTCATCAAATCCACCAAATACACACACACATACATTCAAGTATACCAATAAATAATTCATCACAATACTTACCAAACAATACTTCATCCTATTCTCCTCCATCGACACAAAGTCTCCATCACTCCCATCTTTCTTTGTTTTTAACTCACGTTTTGCCATCAGGAAAGGGAAAGAATGAGTAAGGAGATGAAGTAAGCATTTAACACTCAAGAAGTCTCAGATTTTTTTCTCCCAACGAAGTTTTCAGCCAAAATTTACATTTAGTCCCTCAAAACTTAACTCTTACAAGTCAGTCCCTGCAAAACCTCACAAATGGTCCCTGAATTATGAAATAGTATTCTCAAAAAGGTCCTTGAAACTATCAAATGGTCCTCTGAAGTATAACACAATATTTCAAAAAAAGGTCCCTACTGCCTTACCTTTCAGTCCTTGGTTTCGTAAATATTTTATATCAATCCTTCTTCTATTACCTTTAACCCAAAATCTTTTAAAAAACTTTTACACTTAAGTCCTCGTCTCGTCCACTGGGGTTTCTCAACAAGATTACTCAGTAGAAAAATTTTATCGCGAATCGTAGTAATACCCTGAATATATTTTCCAACAGATATGTAAAGGTTCAGGGTATTACACGGAGCCTTATCCTTCCCAAGGTCAAAGACCGCTGCTTTGAGCTCTTCCAACGAAAAAGGCCTTTCCAGCTGAGACAAATCAACCTCGATTATGTTAGCCATGAGCTTACAAAAATCAATCCGGAAACGGAGATTACGCTTACACTCGAACTGTTGTTGAAACCTACTAGAGAAAATCTTCCCAATTTCCTTAGAATTGGTGAAGGTAGCTTCATTGAGGCTAATACTGGGGATGAAGTTCCTGTTCTTGCGTCCATTAGCCACAGTGTGAAAGAAGCTCGTGTTCTCATCTCCTTCCTTTAACCAAAGAAGCCTGCATCACCGCTTCCAAAGAAATCTCCTCCCGTTACTTAATATCGTATAATTTTAAGAGAAGCTTATCTTCCTGTTTAAGCTCCAGAACAGTCAAACATCGTTGTTCCTTGACCAAATCCTAGTTTTTAAGCTCGTGCAAGAGATCCAATTTCTTAAGCTTGATAGAGCCAAAGGAGTATTTCGCCCAATGTCTTATTCGATCCCTGATCTCGGCAACTTTCTTTGCCATAACAAGTGCCCCACATCCATGCGGCTGTAGCTCAGACCACCATTGTTTGATGAGCTCCAGAAAACCATCCGCAGTGAACCACACCAGTTCAAACCTGAAAAGTCGAGGAGCTGAGCAATGATTACCCAGTTCGAGCCTGATGGGCACATAATCCGAACCCAATCAGGGAAGACAATTTTGAACCATCTTGGGAAACCGACTCATACAATCCTCACTAACAATAAAACGGTCCAGTTTCACCCAGGTTGGTTCGGCTTGGCCGTTAGTCCATGTGAATCGTCTGCCCATCGAGGAGGGCTCCAGAAGCTTTAACTCATGCAAAAAGGCATTAGCCATTCTAATGTCCTCCAAATTAGGCAGTCCCCAATTTTTGTTCCCCACGTCAAAAATTGCATTAAAGTCACCACAGATGATCAAGAGGACACCCGGTGCACCCACATTCTCGCGTAATTCCTCCCAGAAGGCACATTTCAGCAATCTAGCATTTGGTCCGTATACCGAAGTACACCGCCAAGTCAAATTCTCGCGTTTGGAACAAAACTCGACCGTGATGTTAAAAGTGCCCATCCTGAGAAGATTGCCAGACATGAGCACACTATTCCAGCCCAAGATGATACCACCCGCAGTTCCCAGAGCTGGCACAAAGAAAAATTGGTCCAAACGACTTCCTCCAATCTCTCTCCACACAGAAGGAGGAACCTCTTCTAGCTTAGATTCTTGAAGACAACACACGTCAACAAAATGCAAATTTAAAAAATCCTTAACCAGGAACCGGTTTGCCGGCCTCCCTAGACCCCTAACATTCCAAGATATGATATTCATAAAGACACTCTAAGCAACGCGGTCCTCCAGAGAGGACACCAACTCACTCACGGTAACAGAAAGTGATTGCTCTAAAGAACGAATATGTTGCAAGCATTCAGACACAGATTCAGTAAAAGAAATACCACATACATCACAATAACAAGCAAGTTGCGCATTTGACCAATCAGAAATGAGTAGCGGTTTTGAGGCAGTACCTTCCCCAGCGGCATCACGCGGGGCCCGCTTCTTAGCCGATTTCGGAGGTTCAGCAATGTAACCCGCTTCCTCATTGAAGCGTGAGGATGGCTTCTTTATGCGTTCGCTCCTACGGGTCCCCTTCTGTTGCGAGATGGTCCTTGCCTCTGGATCCCCAAGTAAACCCAGCATCAGCTTCCGAAGATTCATCTCAAACTCAGAGATTGGATCATCAGACTCGGAAAAGCTATCCGGTGAGTCATTTGTTGAAAGAGGTGAGTGCAACACAGTATGTTCCTTAGACGGGATGTCACATGCGGTAGTGGTTCGAACAATGTCAGGTGACATCACCCACCACCCAGCTAAGAATTTCCACTTAAACTCCACAGGGGGGCATAGCCGGCATCAAGTCTGCATTGTTGAAGTTCAAGTTCTCAACATCTAGATTGGCCAAAGAGTCCAAACTCTTGCATTCCCCCAAGCCCAACCCCTTAGAATCAGCATTTGGCCTTTTATCAGGCCCATGATCCAGCCCAGACTCCCGAGATCCAATGTTCCCATCAGCAGATTTGAGCCCAGGCACTTGGCCCAAACAGCGGCCCACATCACAGAGAAGTAGAGGATCGCCAGCTTCGAAATTATTTTGGGCCGAGGTAACTTGGCCCAAGTTCCAATCAGCGTTAGAGCTGATAATTGGATCCATCGATTCACGGGGCCCAGAATTCCTTTCAAAACCTGCATCCCCCCTCTTAGCCAACTTGAAATTCTTGTGAGAAATTAACTCCCGCCGTTTGTCCACTAAAGTAGGAAAAACCTCGGATGTTGTATGGATGCCACCTGTCTCCTTCGTGGGACAAACCACCCAATGCTCGACACTTCGGGCTCTCGGGTGTCCGAGCCCGTGAGCGGCCACCGGAATCCCCACTAGCATTACAGTGACCATCGGTCCGTTTTCCCGGCGGCCTCCGATGGTCTTGCCCCGCCCGATCCCTGTGGGAGCATCGCTCCACCATAGCACCACCAGTAATATCACCGCCAGACGGCTCATACGACATGGGTCCATCACCATCACTATGGGAGCTGGGCTCAACCACGACAGGTCTCGCAGAGATGGCGCAATGGAGGTCCCCCGGTGCAGGCTTCGTCCCCTGCTCGACAGGGCGGGAGCCAAGCTCAACCTGCCCTTTATCCCTCGACGAATCCTGAAAAAGCAACTGCTTCCCCTTCTCCTTCCTAGGGATCTCGTGTATGCTCCTACGTTCAGGTGGTTGCCCGACGTCCTCGGAATTAGTCTTAGGGATCACATAATGGCCAATGTCCCGTCGGAACGACGGCAGAACCCCCCTGTCTCCAATAATAAAAACCATGTATTTCCTCATGCCTAAGCTGAGTTCAAGCTCAAACAGCAGTGCGACTCTGGTGCGACGACGAATAAGAACCGACAGGAACTGCCATGCGCGTGGTTGCTCTACTGAAAGCGCGACTCAGCCTCCCACCGCCGCACCACATCCGCGATAATATTCCAGCACCAGCCGTGAAGCGGCAAATTCCATATGGAGACCCACTGTCCCTTCCCCGATGCCCGACCCTCAGCACCTAACTCCGCTGTCCAAGGAGCCAGCTTTAAGGTGCAGGGTCCGTCCTTGGTGGCAACTTTGAAACTGCCCAGTTTACACACCTCCTTGGCTTCCTCCCTACTTGCCAAAGGAATGAGGAATGTGCACTCGCTGAGAGGAGTGATTGGTCCCGCCAGTGGCCGGTTAATGATCGTCGGTGCCACCTCAAGCACACTACCTACATTAACAAACCCATCAATGATCGAAAGAACGACGGCCTTCGTTAACTCATCTCTAATCTTCTCAGTCTCCGGGGTTAGAGAAAGGGACAGGGAAGCGCATGTGAGTAGAAGGTTTGATGGCGCCACGGTCTCGTGAATTGGCTCCTCACGAGCATCCTCCTGAACCGCGAGAGGACCATCCTTCTTTGTCCTCACATGCAGCCGTTTCCTCCGTGGGCTGCGGACGACCGGACATCGGCCGCCATGTGACCCACGCAGGCACACCTCAAGCAAACCATCTGATGGCGGCATTCAGAAGTTTTGTGTGTCGACCGGAAGCATCTCCCACACGTGGCGTCCACCGGGGAATGGGGACGTTTAGCACCAGATATGCGCGCCCCACTCTGCAGCTTACCTATCTTCACCTGCATCGAATCCTGTATGCGCTTGCCCTGAGACCTAAGGATTCCTCCAGATGAGGAGGAACTGGCCGCCTGGGCGTAGGATCGCTTACTATCCTTACCTATCTCCCCACCTTCAAGTGCGCCTACTCCACCCGGGTTGCCGTTTTTTCTTTTGTGACCGCCAATTCCATTGGCACCGTCATCTCCAAAAGCCCCGTCGGAGCTTGGCCATAGGTCGCGGAGAAGCTCCATCCTTCCGGTCCTGCGCCAACTCCACCCTCACAGATATTTTTAATCCTAGAGCATGAAAGAGAATATGGTAAACCCTGACTCTAAAATGTTTTTTTCATATTTAGTCCCTATTCTTCATCCCTTGATTTTTCCTTTGCAAAGTGCATGCAGATCAACAAAAATTATTTTGCAATCGATTCGAGATTCATATGAAGAGTACTTGTCTCTATTTTGTTGCCAAAGAACATCAACAAAAATTATCATCATGACACGGAGCTCATCATTTTGATGCAAAGTTCCTGTTCTTCTTTCTTTAGCTTCTTTGCCATCTTTTTACAATGAAAAGCTTTTGCACTTTCTCATGCGTTACATTCTTTCGTGTTTACATGACGTAAAGATGTAATTACTTTTATGCCCTTATGAAGCATGATCTTTTGCACATTTGCCCAATATATATATCATTACACCAATTT